>NC_134275.1:40030871-40167215 GCF_031893055.1 Leptodactylus fuscus
TAATTGGTCCAAACTGGGCTGGTTAGAGGCTCCCTCCACCATTAATTGGTCCAAACTGGGCTGGTTAGAGGCTCCCTCCAGCATGAATTGGTCCAAACTGGGCTGTTTAGAGGCTCCCTCCACCATGAATTTGCCCAAACTGGGCTGGTTAGAGGCTCCCTCCACCATGAATTGGTCCAAACTGGGGTTTTTAGAGGCTCCCTCCACCATGAATTGGTCCAAACTTGGCTGTTTAGAGGCTCCCTCCACCATGAATTGGTCCAAACTGGGGTGGTTAGAGGCTCCCTCCACCATTAATTGGTCCAAACTGGGCTGGTTAGAGGCTCCCTCCACCATTAATTGGTCCAAACTGGGCTGGTTAGAGGCTCCCTCCACCATGAATTTGCCCAAACTGGGCTGGTTAGAGGCTCCCTCCACCATGAATTGGTCCAAACTGGGTTTTTTAGAGGCTCCCTCCACCATGAATTTGCCCAAACTGGGCTGGTTAGAGGCTCCCTCCACCATGAATTGGTCCAAACTGGGGTTTTTAGAGGCTCCCTCCACCATGAATTTGCCCAAACTGGGGTGTTTAGAGGCTCCCTCCACCATGAATTTGCCCAAACTCTGCTGGTTAGAGGCTCAATCCACCCTGATTTTCAAAACAAATGTTGGTGCCAACCTCAACTTACTACAAGGGCCAAATTCACTGCTGGTGACAAGCTCTCCTCACTGCAAGTGCCAAATACACATGTTTCAAGGTGTTTTCCTACTGTCAGAGAGGTGGTATTGAGTGTGTAAAGTGTGTAGTTGTTAGGCTGTGATGTTGGGGTAATAGAGGGTCTTTGGTGTGTTAGATGCCCCCAGACATGCTTCCCCTGCTGTCCCAGTGTCATTCCAGAGGTGTTGGCATCATTTCCTGGGGTGTCATAGTGGACTTGGTGACCCTCCAGACACGGATTTGGGTTTCCCCCTTAACGAGTATCTGTTCCCCATAGACTATAATGGGGTTCGAAACCCGTTCGAACACACGAACATTGAGCGGCTGTTCGAATCGAATTTCGAACCTCGAACATTTTAGTGTTCGCTCATCTCTACACAGGATAGCTCATGAGTATCTAATCAGCAGAGATCAGTGTTTGGGCAGTCTCCAGGCACTGGAAGCTGCTGCGGTGAAAGGGGAGTGGAAGCTGCTCTGCTCTTCTTCATGTAATAAGAATGGTGCTGCAGTTCCATTGCCCACTGCTGTACAGTAGAGTTCCTACTCCCCATCCAATGCAGCATCTTTTGGTGCCCAGAGACTGCCAAAACAGCTGAACTGTCCGGGTGTCCCACCTGTACCAATTGGATATTGATGGCCTATCCTGTGGACAGGTCATCAGTAAGAAGTATGCACTAGTGGTTAGAAGACACTGCAAGATGGTAGCTTCCTTAGTTAGTCACCTACTTTATAAAGGACAGATGGGTCCATGAGAAGAGAGAGGCCACGGGAAGCCTGATTACTGAAGAGGCCTGCTGCAACAATAGGCTAGACCCAAGTGGAGTGAGTGTGGCCTAGCAAGAGAGAAAATGCTTAGATTAGCAGTGGGGCCTAAGCTGTGACGCTGTAACGATGAAGATGGAGTTAGGAGGAGAGGGAGTCTCCCTCCCTACAGCAGAAGACAGCCGAGACCTGCTGATGGGGACTGCGATTGCGAAATTCAAATAGAGAGCAACATGGCAGGATGATAGGGAGCATCCTTCCCCACAGCAGCATGCTTACAGCTGGGGTTTGCTGATGGGTACTGTGGCTGTGAAGTTCAAAGACAGCAACATGGCAGGAGAATAGGGAGTCTCCCTTTTGCAGTGACCTGTGAGGAAAGTAGAGAAGATGGATGCTACACAGACCAAAGCCGACAACCAGGCCTAGTGAACCAATGAAAACCAAGCCAGAGGAGACCAGTCCAAAGCATATACGAAGCCTAAGGCCTGACATGACGATAAGGAACTGTAAATATGTTTAATGTCCATCAATGTGACCACTTCAGATTGAATATTTCATGATTAGCGGCCCATGTGTAATGACGTATGTAAAGTATATGTATGCTTCCACTTTTAAAGCTCCTCCATCTTCCTCTATTTCTCACCATCTTGTAACCTGTTCGTTCTTAAACACGAGTCCTGAACAGTAAGCCGTGCACCTAGATAGCTGGGGATATATCACCACATAGCAGAGGCAGATGTCCGGATATGACTAAGATACAGCATATCCCTCGTCGCCTGTCTGGTGTGTGACACTCCATTTTCTGACAACGTGTGAAATTACTGTACTTGGTCTTCTGCCCAGTTCTCTTCAAGCAGCGGCTGAGAAGATGGGACATGGCAGGAGAGGAATTATCAACCTACAGGTGCTGCACAGTGGAGATAAGAGGGGTGATGAGATGAACTAGTCCTCCACTTCTTCCCCTTCCATGTCTCGCTTATCTCCTACCTCTCATTTCCTTATATCTTACACCAAGTCTCTTCCACCTGTTTTTGTAAATGTAGGACTTTTTTTAAGGTGGTGCAGATGCTGGTGACCTTATTGCAGTACTAGGAGCCTTATATGAGACTGAAGATCCTTGTACACATAACACCATGACCTAGTCAACAGCTGCGGCCTTCCACTATACTGCACCACGGATTTTCCACCATAGAATTGCAGCATTTACTGTGGATGAGACTTTCCTACATCTCTTTCACACACTGCGGTTAGCTGTAGTACCAGGAACAACCACAACACAATGTATGGCATTGCATGACGTGGTCAACAGTGAAGACATCATGGTCCTCAGCTGATTGGCGGTGGTAATGGGCATTCCAAAATATTATTTTAGAACCTGTTGCTGCTTCCCATGGGAGGGGGGGTCAAGTTAGTGAATGCTTTGGTCAGAAGTCCAACCAGGGGCACAATCTGCAAAGGGTTCATATGTTCTCCAGGTTTGCTGGGTCACCTCCAAGTATGTACATGTCCTCCTGCAAAGTTAATCGAACTCCTATGAACTTGGCCCTAGTGTGTCTTAGAGTAGTCTAGAGTCCTGGACTTCGTTCCTCACAGTAAACCGAGAATATTGATGGTGGTCTGCCGTACATCTCCATAAATCAGCCAAATACTTCTTTACAAGTTCTTCCACCCGGGGAGTAAATGAAACGTCTCAGATAAATGTCATTTTTTAAATATTTGGCACTGGTGTCTTCCAGGTGTGAGGAGCCTGGACGATGAGCTCATCTCTTGACATTGAACATACAGATGTTTGCTCTCGCCATCGCTTGTCATGCTCCCAGGTAGACAGCTATGGGGATTGGGCCAAAGCCATCTAGACAACAATCACTGAGGAGATCTGTTCCAGCTTGGAACCGGCCTCCTACGTCTGGTTGGATGTGGGACCTGGTTTTATTGTGTTATTTAAATTTATTTATTGGGAAGAGATGGACAGTTTTTGCCAAGTGTTACGTCTGGATAGTATCAGACAAAGATTTGAGGGTCTGTCTGGAGTAGAGAAGGGATTGGATACATATGTTCTCAAGATAGACACATTATACATATATGCAAGAATAATTACATCTCAGATTTCTCAAATATGTTATACAGGTAGGAACAAAGACTGGGCCAAAGACTAGGTTCCATTTTTTTAAGAGGTTTGACTAATTTTTGGCAAAAAGTGTGATTGCCTAATCTGGATATTTTCTACAAGAGTCCCTGGGTTTGGTTGACTTGGTCATATAGAGCTCTTGGTTTGGTTTAACCTGTCCATATAGAGCCCTTGGGTTGGATTAAATTGGTCATATTGAGTCCTTAAATTAGGTTGGTTAGGTCATATCAAGTCCTGTGGTTGGGGTGTCATGGTCATACAAAGTCCAGGGCTAGGTCAGTTCGAATGAGTTCCAGAATTCTAGGCTATGGCTAGCTTTAGTGTGGCCACAGAATTCAATTGATATTTAGGACTCATCAGTCCCCATCCATAAGTATATTAGCAAGTTTAGAGTCTGCAAATTTTGAGGTCCTTCAAGAGAGGCCTTAGCTCATATGGGCCTGACCCCAGCTTTATCAACCTACCCAAAGCTCCTCTTTAAAATGCCATATCATACAAAAAGAGTATCCTATGACCCTTCAGCCTTATAAAGGTTAAGTACGAGTTTGATACTGGATTTGGGGTGGGGGTGGGGGAGTGGGGGGTGTAATGAATCAGCAACCCACAACTAATCATCACCCTGGAATGCCCATCACAAGCCTGAACTGTGTCAGCGGCCCAGTAGGGTTCACATATTTCTGGAGGCAACGCTTGTTCTTTCATGTGTGACCCTACTTGTGCTAGGACCTCTATCACCGCTGGCTGCGTTCCTCTCATGTCTTCTACTTCTTTTCTAGATGGTTCTCAAAAGTGTCTAAGCAACAGCAGCCATTTTAGCAGTTATGGAGCTACCATTTTGTCACAGGGTCACCCAGGCTTTACATGTATTCAGAGGCCCTTCTTCCCCCTTCCCTTCTTGTTGCTCCTCACAGCCTAGGAATAGAAGGACAGGCACCACAACAAACCCTTTTTGTTTTTAATGCCATATCCTGAGGGAACATGTTCCCCTCATTTTCTTTGGAGATCTGTGTACTTGAGTGCCTTCCTACACCCCAGATTCTATATATTCATATAGAATTGGTCATACAGGGTGTTTCTGGCAAGAACAGTTCTTGGAAGGTCATCGGATGGCAGATCAGCACATACTCCACTGTCTAAATATTAACACAGATGAGTCCAGAGAACAGATTTGTGTCCAGTAAACTGTATGCATGGTGTACACAAAAGACGCCCAAGTGTCCCGGATCCAGCACAACAGACCATTCTCTGGACACTATATGGCTCTATGCAGTCACAATCTGGCACTATACGATTACATGTGCAGGTTAGGGTCCGTCGGGGAAAAAGCGGTGGAGAAAAAAAGTCTGCCGTACAGATGTTTTTTTTTAGACCCAACGCATTTGTGAACCCAGCCATATCTGTGTAAATAAAAATTGAGAACTTTTAATGAAACCCTAAATCTAGCCCTTACTTGAGTATTAACTTAACTCCTTTGGTAAATTCACTGGTCGCAGATAACTTTCCTTCCCTAATTTCCACACTCCAGACAGAATTGAGGCGACTAGCTCAGTTTTTACACTAGGCAGACTAGTCCTTTATAAAATGCTTATATTACCATGTATTTTATATTATCTTAGAAAATCAATGGTTCCCCTTCCATCATCCACATTTACCACTCTCCACAAACAAGTGAAACCGTTCGTTTGGCAACAGGCAAAACATGCGTTTTATTCTCCACAATGACAAAGCTTCCGTATCATGGTTGTATGTGCCTCCCTAATCTCTACCATCACCACTTAGCTTTTATACTCGACCAACTGAAATACTGGTGGGATGATTCTCATGATAAGCTATGGCCAGTATTGGAGGCTCATGTTACTCACATCTCCAACTGGAGAGCCCTCTTGCTCTACTCTCCTAAATCTGCTTTACCCTTTCGGTAGTTCCCCCATCAGTCCAGATCTCCCTTGATGCCTGTCGCTTAGGGGGCTCCTCCCATCATTCTTGTCTACTTATGATAAATTTGTCCATTCCACTTCAGACCTTGATACACTACATTCCCAATTTATCGATATCAACATGGATCTCCAGTGGAATACATCACATATCTGACTTCTAAATAATTCCATTCTCTCCTTTGCCCAACTACGATTGAAATTCCTATACAAGAAACTGTCGAATAAATTCAAATTAGAGACTTTTTGTTATCTGACCCCTCTATCACTTTGTCGATCCCAGCAAACATGGGAGACTTCCTATAAGCCCCAAATGTTTCCTGATCAAAAGGCAAAAAGTCACTGTACCTTCTAGTGACCAATGACCATTTACTAAAGCCCCCCAGGCCCAGCTCTTGAAATGGGAATCTGACTTTGCTAGGAACTTTAGCGTGTCGGAATGGAGCAATACAATGAGTTGGCTTGTAAATCTACCTCTTGTGCCTTTCACTGGGAGCAATATTGTAAAACTCCTCTTATGCTGATATTTTACCCCATTGATGCTCTCAAAAATCTACCCAACGTCTTCACCTAATTGTTGGAGAGTTTGTGGCCAAATCAGATCACTTGTGCATATCTTCTGGAGTTGCCCTTGTGTTTTTCCTACCCTTAAAGCAAACTTAAAGGGGTTGGCCCATCACAAGGATTCTATCTATACTGCTTGTTAATGTGGATGTAAGACTTTTCCTAAATACACTGCTTCTGCAGAACTGCTTTGTTTGTCCACTATCTTACTTTATTCATTTTTTTTTTACACATCCCTTGACTTATCTGGTCATAAGTCAAGTGATGTATCTGCTGCTCTGAGGGGGGAGGGAGGAGGGGTTAAGTGCACGGGAGCGAGCCTGGGGGTGGGGTAGTTTACCCTTTGGTGGGAAGGGGCCGCCAATACAGACCTGGCATCCGCTGTAATAGAGAGGCGGATGCCGGGGACGGTTAGATGCCAGCACAGATGCCTGCAACATCGCTATGCTCCTGCAGGGAAGAAGACGTTGAAGATGACGCTGCGGGCAAAGAAGGAGGCGTCGCTGGAGACACTTCTCTGGAAGTGGTGGGGATGCCCCCATCGCTGTATGAGCTCTGGGGCCCACACCCGTTGCTGCGAAAGAACTCATTTGCATACCGGTAAAAAACGTTATTTCTAAGGAACAGCGCAGCGGAGACCACGTCTAAAGCTAAGAGACGAATAGCCTCAGGCTATGAGTAAGGAGCTAGTATAAGGGCTCCGAAACGCGTCAGCCGGACGCTGCGTTTTTCCTTCCTATGCTGGCCATGCTGAGCGCTTTTTAAACTTTGTAATGGATGTTTTCCTACTCTAAAATGGAGAAATAAAGGCTGAGTTTTATTTAACTTGAAAAATGTGTGCTGGATGGTGACTTCAAGAAAGTATATTATCACCCTGGGCTGAAAGGCATACAACCTCCGTGCATACCATTTATGCCTTCATGCAAAGTTTCACCTGAAATTAACAAGAACAGTGTACATTCTCCTTTACGTCAAAGTATCTGGACACGAAGGTGAGCTGACATATTATTTGTTTTTTTCTAAAGGCTATTCCGACGTCTTATCCACAAAAAAAAGGTTTTAGTGGTAGAATCCCTTTAAAAAAAAAAAAGGAACTTTTATAATGTAATTTTAACAGTTATCACTAGGGGTCCTCGGTATACCTTTAGAATTTTTTTAGTATTCAACATAACTTGTAGTTCATTGGAATAGTCACACGATGTCGCTCTTTAATGAATCTTATTTTCTCTCCGTATTTTTCATGCAGGGAGGGGAACAGAATTCCGAATACAGATGTGAACGGGGCCCTAGGCAATATGTAATTCACTCATATTTATGAAAAAAATGCATATATGTAAAGATATAAAGTCTCCTACAAAACGTGTGTCAGATAGAATAGAATCATGTTCAGAACTACAAGAAATCATTCATACATTTAGCGACTCTTCTATTTTAACGGTCGGATCCTGTGACTACTACACTATCATACCTCCCAACTTTTGAAGAACTGAAAGAGGGACAAAATGTGTGGCGCGCATAGCACGCCGCGGCAAATTTAGCCCCACCCACTTTTGTGTTGACCCCGCCCACTATCTCTCCCCCAGTTTCATATACACCCTTCATCTGCCCCCAGTTTCATGTCCCTCTTCCATCTCTGCCCCCAGATTCATGTCCTCTCCATCTCTGCCCCCAGATTCATTTCCCCACATCTCTGCCCCCAGATTCATGTCCCACATCTCTGCCCCCAGATTAATGTCCCTCCATCTCTGCCCCCAGATTTATGTCCCACATCTCTGCCCCCAGATTCATGTCCCCCATCTCTGCCCCCAGATTCCTGTCCCTCCATCTCTGCCCCCAGATTCATGTCCCCCATCTCTGCCCCCAGATTCATGTCCTCTCCATCTCTGCCCCCAGTGTCATGCCGTCCTCTCCTTCATCTGCCCCCAGATTCACGTTCCACCTCCACATTAAACTTACCTTCTCCTCCGCTCCCTCGCCGCTCTCTGCCCGCCTCTCTCGCTGACACATGCGGCTGAAGCAAGGAGCTGACACAGGTCAGCTCCTCGCTTCGCCGCTGCCGCCGGCTCCTGGCTTGTACATCGCGTCTACAAGCCAGGAGCCGGCGGCAGCGGCAAAGCGAGGAGCTGACACAGGTCAGCTCCTCGCTTCAGCCGCATGTGTCAGCGAGAGAGAGAGACGCAGCGGCGAAGCGAGCACGTGAGCAGCTTCAGCCGCGTGTGTCAGGGAGAGAGGCGGGCAGCGGCGAAGCGAGGAGCTGACCTGTGTCAGCTCCTTGCTTCAGCCGCATATGTGTTCAACTCAGATCTGCGTCCTCTGGACGCAGATCTGAGTTGAAATCGGGACATACCTCCCTCCAATCGGGACCGCGGGACATGTCACCCAAATCGTGACTTTCCCGCGGAAATCGGGACGGTTGGGAGGTATGCACTATAGAGTCTCATATCAGTCTCACAAAGATTATTTGAAAATTGTGAATTTAAAGTAAAGGAATAGGTACATCAATGAATAATGAAATATTGAACACAAAAATGGATGACTAATTATTGTCAATAAATGTTCCCAAAAAGGTGAAAAACATTGGCTGTGCTAGAGAGCATAAATACAACAAGCACTGGATTGCCTTGGATTCGCTGAAGATGAAAGCAGAGCATTAGAAGAGGAGAATGCGGTAGTACTGCTATAATGAATGCACTGGCCAAAGATTAAAGGGATCTCATCACTAAAACTCAATGTTTTTCAGCCGACCACGTAGGAATAGCCATAAGAAAGGCTATTCTTCTCCTACCTTTAGATGTCTTCTCCGCGCCGCCGTTCGGTATATAATCCGGTTTTCGTCGGTATACAAAGGAGTTCTCTTGCAGCACTGGGGGCGGGCCCCAGCGCTCAAACACTGGGGGTGTCCACAATGCTACGAGAGAACTCTCCAGCGCCGCCTCCATCTTCTTCAGGAACGGGTCTTCTTCACATCTTCTTCCAGCGGTGGCTTCAAACTTCTAGGCCTTGGGCCTAGGCCAAAGCCGATTGCGCATGTCTGCCGGCCACAAGAAAATGACCACTTACTGTACAATACCCCACATGCAATAGTGCTGCAATTCATGGGTAATAGCCTCCTCACATAAGTAATGCTGTTACCTGTGGGAGGCACAATTACTGCAATAGTGAGCTGACTGCGCCCCCCACAGGTTATAGTCCCCCTCCCCATCATACCATAACATGTACTATTGCCCTGTATAGTTATACTGTACTCATACCTCCCAACTTTTGAAGAACAGAAAGAGGGACAAAATGGTAATTTAGCTCCACTCACTTTATGTTGACTCCGCCCATTCATTTTTCATGTGCCCCCACACAGTATAATCCTCCTACAGTCACCTGTACTGTACATTATATGTCCCCACATTATATATTCCCTTCCAACTGCCCCACAGTATTAAGTCCCTCTCCTGGTGCCCCAGTTTAAACTGGTGGAAACTAGAGGGGACATGAAACTGAAGCGGCTGGAAAGAGATATTAACAGTGGGGGTAGTTGGAGAGGGACAATAAATTAAAGTGGTATTCCCAACTCGCTTGTTCACCACCTTGCAGGCTGTATGCTTTGTTCACTTCCTGGTTTTCTCGGTACATTGGTGGGCGGGGTTTCACTTGCTGTCTCCCAGACAAAGCCAGCTCTGCTATCTGTCATCATAGCAGTACATGTTTGCAGTCTATAATGAGGGATGGTTGTAAATAAATTAGCACAGTATCACTGGAAGATGTACAATATAAAGCTGATGTAGCAGAGCTGGATTTGTTAGGTGATGAGAATCCCAAATTTACATGCTACAAGACCAAGAGTCAGCTTGCAATAACTCAGTTTTAGGTTTTTGTTCACATACAGTAACAGACTCCCTGTCTAAGCCCTTATCAGCAAAATTCAATTAGCCGACTGATAACTGGAAGAGGGAGATAAACAGCTGAGAAATACAAGCTTGCTCTGAGCACTCAGCTCCCTTCCGCTCCCTACCTGAGAGCAGGTCCGTGGTTATGGAAACACAGTGTAAACAATGAAGTGAAGAATCTCAGATAATAGCCAAACAAAGCAGCTTTGCTGAAGCAATGTATATACTCGAGTATAAGCCGAATTTTTCAGCACAGTTTTTGTGCTGAAAAAGCCCCCCTCGGCTTATACTCGAGTCAACAAAACCAGCCGCAATATCAATGTATAGAATCTCCCATAAAATAGTGGGAAAAAAAGAAGCTTTAAATTTTTTTTAAAAAAAGTTGTAAATCACTCCTTTACCTAGAATACATACAAAAGTAGAAAATTACTATGAAACACATACACATTAGGTATCCCTGTGTCTGAAGGTGCCCGGTCTACTGAATATAGGGGATCTGCAGTGCTCCTGTTCCGTCAGGAAGGGGTTAATAGGAGCACTGCAGATACCCTATATTCAGCCAGGCTGAATTCCAAGTGGGGGAAAAAAAAACAGTTCTCAAGCTCAGGGAAGGGGCAGACAGACAACCAAAACACCCCCTCCCCTTCCCCAGCATCTACTGCACCCAAAAACTCCGACCATTTTGATTTTTTTAATTTTCCAGTAGCTGCTGCATTCCCCCCCCCCCAGGCTTATACTCGAGTCAATAAGATTTCCCAGTTTCTTTCTGGTAAAATTAGGGGCCTCGGCTTATATTCGGGTCGGCTTATACTCGAGTATATACGGTATTTAGGAAAAGTCTTAAATCCACATAAGCTAGCAGTATAGATAGGATCCTTGAGATGAGAAAAACCCTTTAATGGCAGCTGAAGTGGGACATTAAATTTGGGCAGCTAGAAGCAGACAGTAAACCATGGGGGTAGCTGGAGGGTGACATTAAACTGGGGGCAACTAGAGGTGGACAGGTCCCCTCCAGCTACCTTCATGGTTTAATGCCCCCTCCAGTTTAATGTCCCCCTGTTTAAGTGCCCTCTTCATCTACTCCCAGTTTCATGTCCCCCCTCCATCTCTGCCCCCAGTTTCATCTCCCCCTTCATCTGCCCCCAGTTTCATGTCCCCCTCCATCTGTCCCCAGTTTCATGTCCTCCCTCCATCTGCCCCCAGTTTCATGTCCCCCCTCCATCTGTCCCCAGTTTTATGTCCCCCCTCCATCTCTGCCCCAGTATAATGTTCCCCTTCCATCTCTGTCCCTAGGTTACCGTTGCTCCTCAATTGCTCCACGCCACACACACACACACACTCTCCACCCTGCATCTGACATCCCCCCCCTCTACTCTCAGTACCTTACACCACATATCGCTATCTCTTCCAGCACTGCAAAGGCTATAAAGACATGCCTACCTAGTCACGTGACGTCTAACGTCACACAGGTCTTTCAGGTCCTACAATAGTACAAGCTTTCCCCCGCTCTTATTGCAGTTACAACATGTTATAAGAGCGGGGGAAAGCTTGTTCATAAGTAAAACACCTCAGGGACATAGCGGGACATGCAGTGAGCTGCACGGGACAGGAGTATAAAAGCGGGAAAGTCCCGCTAAATGTGGGACGCGTCGGAGCTATGCATTCCAGTACGCGCACAGCAGAAAAAACCTGCCATGACGCAAAGCACCGAACTCACAATTCTGTATGGTAGATTCTGCACAAAATGTATTAAACAAGCGCAACTTTATAGTAAAATAGGTGCAAAGTGCACACGGCGAATACAGAGACGTAACATTTATCAAGGAACTGCGCCTGTTTATTAATATCCACTACCAAAAGGACAGAGAAACAGGAACAACCTGCGAAAATTTCAGATAAAAAAAATCGCAGAAAGTTTTTGTTTTTAATTAGGCTGGAGAAGGTGAAAAAATAATTTAAAAACCCTCCATACTCGTCCTGGGTGCACCAGTCGCCTCTCAGCATGGTCCGGTCCTGCTGCTCCGCCCTCTTCTTTAGTCAGAAGTCCTCGCCTGCTGTGACATCCCAATTCCACTTCTTTAGGCCGTTGATTGGCCTCAGTGGTCACATGACTGGAAAGGACCCAGGGACATCACAGGTAGTAGCATCTTGTGTCCTTCACTAAGGATGTTGATTGGTCTTAGTGGTCACATGACCGGAAAGGACCCAGGGACATCACAGGTAGTAACTAGAGATGAGCGAATAGTATTGGAAACTCTAGATTTGAAAACCTCGCTCCCGTAGGAATGAATGGAAGCGGCTGAACACCAAGGGGTTAAGTGCTGCGCCGGCCGCTTCCATTCACTCCTATAGAGTTTCGAATGCTATTCGCTCATCTCTAGTAGTATCGTCTCGTGTCCTTTGCTGAGGATGCTGATTGGTCTCAATGGTCACATGACCAGAAAGGACCTCGGGACATCACAGGTAGTAACGTCTTGTGTCCTTCGTTGAGGACGCTGATCACGTGCGGCGGGAACATCTGCCGGAAGAAAACAACAGAGCTGCAGGAATGGACCATGCTGGGGACACCGGAGCATTGGGGACAGGTGAATATGTTTTTTTTAAAAAAAATTTCCTCCCCCCACAATACAAAAAACAAATCTTGTACAACCCCTTTAAGGGGCGTGGCACCAGTGGCGTAACTACTGCTATAGCATCGGAGGCAGCTGCCACAGGGCCCGGGACATTAGGGGCCCGGTGACAGCTGCTACCGCTGCTATCATTATTTCGGACCCCGGAGTATAATTATTGGCGGATCGGGAGAGTTAAGAAACATAAAAAACACTGTTACTTACCTCTCCACAATCCTGCCAGGCCTCCTTTCTGATGTCTCTGACGTCACATGAATTCGGCCTGCGTCCCAGGTCATGTGATGTCCGACGTCATTGAACATGGACAGCAGCGGAGAAGACCATGTAGGAGCCGGGGGACAGGTAAGTAACAGTAGTTTTTTATGTTTTTATTCCCCCGGGTCTCCGATTATTATACTCTGGGGTCTGAAAAGACCCCAGAGTCTAATAATTGTTTATGGGTGTCCACAGTGAGACTTAAAGGGGTATTCCCACCTCACATACTCAGCAGTCTTCACTCTTGTAAAATCTTCTTTCTTCCTGGTTTCTTGCATCATTTGGTGGGCGGGGTTTCACGGGCAACCTGCCGTTTAGCTCCGCCCCCAAATTCACATGTAGCTCCGCACACCCACATTGGACTATGAAGTACAGGCAGCAGCAACTCCATTCTGTGTTACATACAGAGACTGCCTGTCTCTGCCATAATGAACACAATTGTATTAGCTAGCCTGATAACTGGGAGAACAGAAGAAATGAAAGCAGCTCCTCTCCCCTATCTGAGTGCAGGACCTAGGTCACATGGTGTAGACACAGGAATAGCTAGATACACAGGCTCGCTCCCTGCACTTAGCCCCTCCTCCCTCCCCCCTGAGAGCAGCAGATACATCATTTGACTCAGGAGCAGCTAAGTCAGGGCTGTGGCCACAGAAAATTGAATAAAGTAAGATAGTGGACAAACAAAGCAGTTTTGCTGAAGCAGTGTATTTAGGAAAAGTCTTACATCCACATTATCAAGCAGTATAGATAGGATCCTTGTGATGGGACAACCCCTTTAATACTGTGTGCAGGAGCCACTATGGGGGATAATAGTGTGTGCAGGGGCAACTATGGGGCATAATACTGTGTGCAGGGGCCACTATGGGGGATAATACTGTGTACAGGGGCCACTATGGGGCATAATACTGTGTGCAGGGGCCACTATGGGGCATAATACTGTTTGCAGGGGCCACTAAGGGACATAATACTGTGTGCAGGGGCCACTATGGGGCATAATAGACCGCACAGAAATGCGTAGGAGGGGTCGGTCGAGGTCTTTGGTGTGGGTTGGGGGCCCATGTCAAAAGTTCGCCACGGGGCCCTGCCATTCCTAGTTACGCCACTGAGTGGCACCAATGAGAAGCCTCCTTATATTGACTGATGGGGCAGCTTGATCCAGGGTACAAGCCATTATTTCACTGCGTCTCATAGATTGTAAGCTCTTGCGAGCAGGGCCCTCAGTCCCATTGTGTGTAATGACTTTCTTTGTTATGTATCTTTCTGTATTTGAACCCTACGAATTGTACAGCGCTGAGGAATATGTTGGCGCTATATAAATAAAATGTATTATTATTATTATTCTCTGCATTGGCGGGGTCTCCCAACCAATCCTACAGTGACAGACCATTACTATACAAGATGGGAACACTCCTTTAACCTATTAACCGCCATGTATCAAAATGACAAAAACAAAACAGAAAATCTTTTTCCAGAAGTTTCAGTAATGACTCTTATTGTGCTGGGACTTGTAGTGGCCATGTACAGCTAGTCATGGCCCTCATGTGGCTAGTGCAGCCTGTGCCTGACTAACCAGCTTCCCTGCTGTAGCCTGAGCGCTGCGCGCACTGCACTGTGGGTAATTCATGCTAATAGATGCGGCCTGGAGGCCACACCCCCTCCGCTGCACACTGCCAGCTCTCGCCTTCGCCTCACGTCCTGGAAATACATTTGCATATGATTACCCACAATGCTCTTCTGCTTCCCCTACACAGCGGGCAGTGAAGCGCTCCTTACCCGGACTGTGTGAGCGCTAGTGTCCGCTGGTAGCTGCACCATGTCCGCCGCAGACTTAGATGCGCTGAGAGACAAGATCCAGAGAGAGATAGAAGTACTTGAGAGAAGTTTAGGTCCGGACATCTCGTCCATAGATGTGGTGCTGTCCGGCAGCAATGACGGCTCAGAGAACGGTAGGCGGCTTGTATAGCTCCTAGTAGTGGTGTTTAGGTGTGAATTGGGCTCTAACCCCTCAGCTTGTATTCACACGGTGAAGTAATGTGTATTGGAATAACCTGCACGCGGTTCTGCTGTGTTCTTGGTGCAGGTTCGTCATTTTTCAGGTGAATCCCATTTATTGGACCGGCTTCACCTGAAAAGGCAAAAACTGCTAAAAAAAAACAGCCTGTACTATCTTTCTGATGGAGTTTTTACTGCCCATGAAAGCGCTGTGTGAACGCAACCTTTGTCATTGTTCCATCCACCTATGTATCCAGTCTATGAGTGTGTGTGTATGTATGTATATATGTATGCGTATATACTGTGTGTGTGTGTGTGTATATATATATATATATATATATATATATATATATATGTGTGTATATATGTATATATAGATATAGATATATATACACACGTATATATGGTGTGTGTATGTATGTGTATATATTATATTCATTATTATATATATTCACGTTTAATTTTGGGGGGGGGGAATGGATAAAAATAAAAATGAAGCCGACCAGGACTACGTGGCGCCTTTGTCGGTAATCCGAGATCGCCATGTTTCCTCGTGACTCCTAAGTAAATGCGGTGACATTGCGCCCCCGTTTGCTGCAAGTGCAACTCCCTGTCACAAAAAGTTCAAGCACAACTGGATATTTTTGCAGCTATAATTCACAGCGCCCTTGCAGATACAATGCGACTTCTTTCACATGGCAACATGGCGGTCTATGGTCACACAATGGGGGTCACCATGTATTTGAGTACTGAATACATCCTCGCTCCTGTTATTCTTTTTGTGGGTGCACTGACAGTGCCCATGAGATTCACAGGACAGAACAGTACATGTTAGTGAGAATACATGACCCAGTATATATAAACAGCCGGCCATTGATATTTATTTTCTGATAACTTGTCCTGTGCTGTGTTATAGACTCTACAATTGTGACAGGTACCAAATATGGGACAGAATTTTTTTTATTTATTTGTTTTTTGTCTCCCAAGTATACGTTAAGCTTCTGAATACATAGGGAACCACGTACAGCCAGGTGTTAGGCTATGCATCAGTGGTAGACCTGGGGTCCTTAGATATGGTAACCCATCATGTTGTGGGGAGCACCAATAGGGTGACCCGGGGGTACTCTCACGTCTTACATATCGTGGTCCTTATTGACTTGGCATCTAAGGGGTTAAAGTTCTGGGATTGGAGGTTCTGATCTTGGCGGCTGCCGCAAAAGCAGAGCTCTGTAATATATCCATGTTATTGTCGATGATTTTGTGGGCACTCTGACAACTTGGTGTAAGAATATACAACTGCCCATGATGTAAATTTTCATTTTGGGGCGTTAAGAGGTTAAAGGGGTACTCCAGATATCCACAAATGGCTCTCCCCCTGGCTTGTTCGTACTTCCCATATGCTTGTATGGAATGAAGTGCTTTCTTATACAGTTAGTGGAAAGGTATATGGCAGCTTTGTGGCCCGACATAGGTGAATGGTGCCCTATAAATACACTTCTCATATATCCCACCAGTTTTTCTTAGCATATCTATGGTAATCCGGGGCCTAATCCTATGATTGTCAGAACTAGAGAGATTGGAAGAATTTATCAATGTTTTCACACAATCAAGGTGAGGATTAAGGTGGCCAGGGACGCCTCAGCCCGAAAGATTTACTATAGCTCATGCTAGAAAGCTGCTGTGAATTCTTAGAGAAATGTACACCAGTCCCTAGCTGGCATAGACTTCAATACTGGAACAGGGGACCGGCGGGGCGCCAGAATTATTAAGAGGCTGGAGCGTTGTAGTGATTTTTTCCCCCCATATTAATAGGACAGGCACAGGGGCTCCTAAATTCTCCCTATTATATGGATTAAGCTGCATAGATAAAACCAACCCTTAGAGCTTGGCAGTTGGTTAGTAGAAGCTGATGTTAGTGTGTTGTTGTTTTTTTTTTTTTTTTTGGTTCATTACCCATTGAACTCTATGACGAAATGGATTTCTTTAAAAAAAAAAAAAAAAAAATGATGTCCTTTGCTGGTGTAAGTCAGAAAATGCTCCAGACATTTATCTCTGATGGATATTGTAAACTGAGTGTGAAAGCAGCTCAATTACATTCACATCTGTGTTTAAGACTCTGTCGCAGTGTGCATACAAAATCACTGGACGAAAAAGTCCTGCAAGTCCGGCGGTTTCAGTTGGAAAGAACAGTTGTCCATCGGATCCCATGATAGTTAATGTGGTCCATCGGGCTCCGTATGTGACAGCTGTTGTAGCGTTCTGCCTTTCCGTTTTTCTGGTCCTCTTCTCGATCAGAACAATGGAAATCTGATGCTAGTGAGACCCTAATGTGAAACAACATGTCCCCTGCAGTGGGTAGCAGTATGTACAGCCACAAGCTTCCGCACCAGGAATAGCAGATTGCTAGAGTTTAGACCAGGGGTCCTCAAACTTTTTAAACAGTGGGCCAGTTCACTGTCCCTCGGACCATTGGAGGGTCGAAATATAGTTTAAAGGGATTCTACCACTAAAATCACATTTTTTCTTGATAACACGTAGGAATAGCCTTAAGAAAGGCTATTCTTCTCCTACCTTTAGATGTCTTTCTTAAGGCTATTCCTATGTCTTATTGAGAAAAATGGAGATGAATGCAACCGTGGGGTGGAGGGGGAAACTCAATTTTCAATCTCAGAGGGCGTTCACACTTGTGCTCAGTGTCTGCATTCCGTCGGGTTTCCATCTTGAGTCCCAGCGAAACTGGACAGGGGACGTAAACCCGGCAGTCACCTTTAAAACCCATTCAATTGAATGGGGTTGTAAATGTGACCACCAGTGTCCGCCTGTGGCCTGTCCACAGGGAAACCGTTTTTTTTAGCGGGACACAAAGTCAGACATGCAGGACTTTGTGTCCGGCTAAAAGAAAAACTGTTTTCCCGCAGACAGACCACAGGCGGACACTGGTGGTCACATTTACAAACCCATTCAAAATTAATCCTATTTTGTGAGTTTGGATGTTTGTGGGTTTGTGTGTTTGGATGTTTGTTCCGCAATCACACAAAACCAGCTCCACCGATTTGGCTGAAATTTTCCACAAACATAGTTACTACACTCGATTGCGCAATAGGCTACTTTTCATCACAATAGCGCACATACGTTTTTCCCAGGACCCCCACAAAACCCAAACTCACATCACTATCTCTGCAATCTCACACACTTTGGACCATAGCAAGCCACAAAATTCATATCACCCTCTACAGCAGAGGTCAGCAACCCCTGGCACACGTGCCAAGAGTGGCACTCCTGCCATATTTCACTGGCACACCAGCAGCACAGGACCTGCAAGAGTTAAATGAAATCTGAGGTCCCTTCAGTGCTCTGCTAGAGCTGAGGCATAAGGACACTCCCCTTTGAGAGGGGTGCAGGAAACCCAGGGGGTGGAGCTTAATCACTCAGGTCTGTGCCTGCTATAGTGGTCTGCATCCTGCAAACATCCCAGAGGAGAAGAGGAAACTGCTAGCAAAGTGAAACTGAAAAACACACAGGTACATAGGATTACTGTTCTCATTAATGTCAGGCATTTGGGGTTATTAGTTTAGTCTTAGTAACTCCATGTGCCTCACATTAATAGGAATAAACCCCATCATGTCCCTCATGTTAACCCTTGTGTGACTCATATTAGGAATAAACCCCATCATGTCCCTCATATTAACCCCTGTGTGCCTCACATTACTAGGAATAAACCCCATCATGTCCCTCATATTAACCCCTGTGTGCCTCACATTACTAGGAATAAACCCCATCATGTCCCTCATATTAACCCCTGTGTGCCTCACATTAATAGGAATAAACTCCATCATGTCCCTCATATTAACCCCTGTGTGCCTTATATAAAGGTTACTAATATGTGACACATACGGAGGTACTAATAACAGACCTCAATAATGAAGATACTTAATTATTACATCCAAGTCTGTCACATATCAGTAACTCTTACACAGGGGTTAATGTGAGGGACATGATGGGGTTAATTGCTATTAATAAGAGGCGCATGGGGTTACTAAACTGTCATGCACAGGGCCAGACTTTATGTGGCTGCTCGAGAGTATCCTGTGCCCAAAACTTACATGTACTGGCGGAAAATAACAAATCATACAATGTCTTATATCCAAGTATATTCACTTGAAATACCTCTGTCCCAAAGACACTATGTACAGTTTATACCAACACCGTATAGCAGCTGAAATACAAGTTACCTTCAACACAAAAGTCTCATGTGTTCTCAGAATTACAGCAACAAGATACAAAGTTACATTTCATATCCCATACCTTATACACAGTATGAAAACCTTACCCGCATCTACGTACCCACTTCTACAATCACCGCAGTCGAAGTCGCGGGTACCAGCTAGTGGGTTATAAAGGTGGCTGCCGGGTTTCCGTCCCCTGTCCAGTTATGCTAGGACTGAAGATGGAAACTGGACGGAATGCAGACACCAGACACCGAGCACAAGTGTGAGCGCCCCCTGAGGTGTTATTTATCCTACAGTAAGATATTATACTGCTTACTTCAGGGGCCACAGGTAGGGTCTGTCCAGGAAGGCAGCAGGCACTAAACCTGACCAGTGAGACCACTGCTGAGCGGCACAGCAAACTGTAGTACGGTAGTAGCTTTGCTTACTGTAATTTGGGCTGCGTCAGGTCAGGTTTCTAGGGTGACCTGACTGACGAAGTGATGGAGGGGCACAGTTCATTATATTGGGCCAGGCCATTGAGACAGCGCGCTTCAATTTACCTATTGGAGGGCACCACTCCTGATGTCTGTGCGACCTGCACTGCCTCCGGTGTCCGCCTGTGTCCTCCTGCCATATCGCTTGTATGTGATGTAAGGAGGATACAGGAGGCACCGCTCCTTATGTCTGCGTGGCCTGTTCTGCCTCCAGTATCCTCCTTGCATCGCATACATGCGATGTGACAGGCGGACATCGGAGGCAGAGCAGGTCGCACAGACATCAGGAGCGGTGCCCTCCAATAGGTAAAGTGAAGTGCGCTCCATGGCCTGGCCCGAGCTCCCCAGGAGCTTCATTATAAATGCACGCCTGCCGGCGGGGCCGGACAGAAGTGCTTGGCAAGCCGCATGTGGCCTGCGGGCTGCAGTTTGATGACCCCTGCTTTAGACCATATGCTTGGGGCCTAGTTTGCAGTAGAATGCACTTGGATGACACTTGGATATTCCGTGACGCACCTCTGAGGGCTTCTGATGCATTCTGTTCTGATGACATGGGATAGGACCTGCACTGTTTTTAACCATTGGATGGATCCCTCCTCAGAGGAGCATTGGGTGGCACAATCAGATGTGTGCATGGAGCTTAGGAGAAGTAGGCCCCAGAATGATCAGTTCTGAGGGTGTTGGTGTGTATATTATATATAACAGGATGTGATGGGGTTTTATAAAATGTCCCACTTAACTCTGTTTCCTGTTTGTAGATGATTCTGATAGTAGAGAAGCATTGGATGAAGACCTTGAAGCTGTAAGTATATAGAAGTCTGATGTCTGATATATAAGAGATGAGGAAATTATATTGGGCACACATGTTAAAGGGTTTTCTAAGTGAGGCAATTGATTACTTATCCTCAGGATAGGCTATCGTTATCAGATTGACAGGGGTTGATCATGTGAATGGAGGCAGAGACATGCAGTAACCTGGTCTCACCACTACACAAAGAACAGCGGTGTCTTCTTCCTGCTCCATTCTTCGTCTGTCAGCTACTGAAAAACAGCTGATCGCTGGGTGTGGGACCGCTACTTATCTAATATTGATATCTTATCCATAGGCTATATCATTAATATTTTTAGCTTGGAAAACCCCTTTAACATATTCTGCCAGACTAGGAGGTAATGTCCATACGTGTGGTTTGTTTTCATGTTATTTCTCTCATTTCAGGATGAAATTGCCTTGGGAGATGCAGGGCACAGAGCTGAGATGTGCCTGCAGATGAACCTTGTCTATCAGGCAGTAATACAAGAGAAACTTCAGGAATTGGAACTTCTTATCTCTCAGAATAAAGTGCAGCAGGTGCGGCAGGGGTGTCCGCAATGGGAAAGGGGTGTAATATTTAACTATTCCTAATCTACAGATGGGAGATGGTGAATGTTATGATTCTCGTCTTTTTAGGAAGAATTACTCTGGGAACTTGCGGGACGGAGAACTCAAAGTGTCAGCAGCAAAAAACTCTACCCAGCAAACCTGTCTGTCGGCCATTTCTTCAAGCCATATTTTAAAGATAAAGCCACTGGACTGGTTAGTGGATTAGACCAACATTTTACAGTGTTTTAGGGTGCATTCACACGGAGTAACGTGCCGCGTGACCTGGCACGTATACGCCGTGTGAGATTTTGAGCGCCGTATACGCTCCCATTGATATATATACGGTGCTCAAAATCTCACACGGCGTATACGTGCCAGGTCACGTGGCACGTTACTCCGTGTGAATGCACCCTTAAAGAGCATTTCCCTGTTACAGCTACTGTCCTTCTGGACTCCCAGCATAGCTTTCATCCAGCTTTCCAGAGTCCAAAGTGTCAGATCTTATTAGTGCAGCAGTTCAGGGGGATTTATTGTATCCCTACATAGCCAGGCGTAGTCAGCACTCAGGAGCTACATCTTCTAGGAACACGTATGTCTAGGGGCGGACATGACACCGGAATCATTACAACATTAGTGATTTGCCCCTCTTAATTCTTCCCACTCTTTTTCCCTGCACTAGACATCGCAGAGTGGGCAGATTTACTAATACTGTCTCTGTTTGAGACTATAGAGTCTCAAACTGCGGCAGAGTTACCCAAGTGTCTGATGCTGTTTTATATATCTGTTGTATTCTTAGACTTAATCCTATGTTATATTGCCTATTCATTGGCTTCGTTTATGCCAGAAAAACGCACTAAAATTTGGCATAAATTGGGCCACACTCCCTTTCTATGAAACCACATCCCCTTTGCCATAGCAGTTGTAAAAGTTTCTAATGGGACATCTGGGTTGGGCTAGAATTTTCCACCATGCTCAACATGTGGGGGTGGGTGTGGCTTAAATGCACCACAATTTGCCAAAATCGTGTCGAAAAATTCTGGCACATAGTAAGCCAACTAAAGGATGGCGTAAATTCAGATTAGACAGTCTGAAGATGCATCAGTCACTGTGATAAATCTGGTGTATTTTCAGACTGCCGGTATAAGTTTGCACTGTATATCTAAGAGTAAATCTGGGTGAGCATGTTACAGTTTTTTGACACAAATTACACCAGAATTCTGGTGCATTTTTCTTGATAAATCTCCCCATTGTATCAATTTTGTACATTGTGTACCTTTAGGGAGAGTTCGCATGGAGTTAGGTGCCTCGTGATGTGGCACGTAGACGCCGCTGGACCCTATGCGGGCCGTACACGCTCCCATTGATTTCAATGGGAGTGGGGATCGTATGCGCCGCGCTAGTTTGCGGCCGTGCATTTATTCACGGCCGCAAACTAGCGCGGCGCATACGATCCCCACTCCCATTGAAATCAATGGGAGCGTGTACGGCCCGCATAGGGTCCCGCGGCGTCTACGTGCCACATCACACGGCACGTAACGCCGTGTGAACTCCCCCTTATATAGCGCTGTCATTGGGAAATAAAAGTCTGAATTTAGAGGATCTAGTGACTATATCAACAATTTCTTATTTCTCTACAGGGGCCTCCGGCCAATCCGGAGATGATGGAGAGATCTTCTCATGTTCTGAAAACCTTCAAAGAATTGTCCTGTAAAAAATGTGAGTTGTATCTTCAGATGAACCTGCTCGGCGGTGGGACTTGTCATGGGACAGCACTTTAACATGCGTGTTTATTTCAGCGGGCAGAAAGGATTAATAGGATGGAACCAAGATGTTATGAAGCTCTTCCTTTGGGAACAAGATGTCTTTGTTTCTTCAAATCTGATGATTCCATCAAAATCAGTGGATTTATTGACATTTATGTCATGTGTATAACCAGTTTAGGTTTGTTTTATCTTGGCATTTTGTAGCTGGTGCCAAAGTGACAGCAGGCACAGAAGGAGCCCGAGGATTGGGGAGGGGAGGTCACTTCATATAACTGTATTTTATACCACCTAGAAGAGTGGTCTGGTGTCGTATAATGGCTGAGATTCACAGCAGTTCTAGCTGTGTCTAAACATGAGCTATCAACATAGGAGTGGATGCTGAATATATAGCTCGTACTCCCATCATCACCTTAAACTGGTGATACCTCTGGTTTTGCCAGAACTGTCATCCCTGCTGGCATATGAAAGCTGAGATCACTGTTGTAGTTGGTATAATCAGGAGATACAGCTATTTGAGGTGACTTCTACTCTTACGGCTTACTCATCTCTCCCTAGTAAAATCTTATATGCACTCAAACATGCCAAACAAAGTGTGCATGTGTATAGGAAGGACAAGAGGAATATTGCTCGGCTGACAGTCGTTGAAGTTGTGTGGTCAGCTGTGGCAGGTTGTCGCGTGACTATATATTGTCATTTCAGTTTGATCTCCATTCGCCTACAATAGCTTTTTTTTTTTTTTTTTTAAATCTGGACAATAAACAAAACTAAAGCAAAAATTAGAAAGGAAGCAATTTTAGTCTACAGGAATGATGTTGCATGCGACTTCAACATGTAAGCATGGTTGAATTTTGTGTGACACCATACAAATACACCACAGAAATTTTTGTGTGTGTGTGGTTTTAGTCCAGTTTTAAGTTGTGTGACAAATGTCACTTTGTAGTTCTGGATTATTCTTTCTGTGAAGCTGACTGAAGGTTTGGTTGATATACATGTTGGGCTTGCACAGTCTCTTGCACATCAGGCTCGCATAGTCAAGCTGCAGCTCCCCGATCTAATTTTGGCTATTATTTTTCCTTTGTGTAGGGAGGACTGCAGACAGTGAAGAGTTAAGAGCTGCCATTTTGAGTGATGGTTTACAAAAGCTGGTTCAACCTAAACTACTCAAGTAAGTTGTTGCAACCTCCCCCCTCTTCCCAATTCCCTGTATGTACAATTCCAGGATCTTACTGTAAATGTTCTACATTTTCTATGACTGTGGCTTCTTTATAGGCTGGAATATCTGCAGCAGAAGCTCAGAAGTGCCCAAAGTGATACCGACAAAAACCTACTTAGGAAGCAGATCCAGGAATTGGAGCGGGACATGCATGACATCCAGTATGCTAATTTTTTTCATGTTGCTTACGTTATTGTGATAAAATGTAGTCATATCCCTAGAGCCACAAGCTCCTGCATCGTACTAGGATGATGCAGGTGCAGGTACTAATATATATATATATATATATATATATATATATATATATATATATATATATATTAATTAATGATGCGATTAGATTTCTTACTGAATCTTATTTTCAATTTTATTTTTTCAGCCAACTTCCAAATGAACAGTTGTTGGGACAGAGAACCGATGAACATGACTGGGAGAAGATCTCTAATGTCAATGTAAGTGAGGCTGACCCTTCTGATCTTAGCTGTCGGGTTTGGTCATGGACAGGCTAAACAATTGCATACAGTATATCACAGGAAAAAATGTGCTATGTGACGCATACCTACAAGTACATGTAACAGAGCAAGGGTTGGTTGTACAGGGCTCTATATGGTAGCATACAGGCTCCATGTGCCACCAGTCAGGCACTGTATGTTGGAGGCATACATCTGGAGAAAACTTCTGTAATATGAGATATCACTGAGCACAAGCTACTATGTATTGTCATATAAGTACAGAAACTGATAGAACAAGAAACTACCATATAATATGGTGGCTGCACCTTTGTGGGTAACCCCTTATGGCCATGGGTATAGGGCCTCAGACTGCGTGATCTTCATTGCTCCCATAAAAGCCCTGATAATGCATGACAGCAATATGAAGGTTTAGGATGCTAGAGTAAGTTGGGGGTTTCGATACTTTCATATTGATGACTTATTCTTAGTATAGGTCATCGATATGTGATTAATGGGGGTATGATATCTGGGAACCCTGCCAATTGATTGTTTGAGGAGCTATCAGTGCTTATGAGTGCTGCAGCCTCTTCCCTGTGCCGTTGACGTCACATTCTTTGGTCGTATGCTAAAGCAGCAGCTTGACCCTTTAGGAGAATAGTCAGGAGCTGCAGTACCAAGCATAGCCATCATACAGTGTACAGCGCTGTGCTTTATATTCAATGAAGAGGCTGCATCCTCCTCAGCCAGCAGATCGATTCTTTCATTGATTGGAAACTTCATAGAAATGTTCTGTAAGAAATATACCACAGGAATGAGAAAATTGCTTATGATCTGACATGTGGAAATTTTTCAGTTTGAAGGTAATCATAGTGCGGGTAGACTTAGTAAGATTTGGAAGAACCAGCTGCACCCTCATGTGAATGCGGAACCTTGGACTGAAGAGGAGATCAAAAAATTACAAGAAATTGCAATAGAACACAACTTTGAGAACTGGGAATCAATAGCCGAGGCGCTCGGGGTGAGTGTGCATCTAACATATACTGAATAGGGTTTTTCAGATTCAGAAGAATCCTTATGATCTCAGCATCCTGAAGTGGTTGGGGTTACAGAAGTAACCAAACATGGCTGTCCTACACCATTTTCATAACTCAATAATTATTGTAACAAAAGTGAATGGGCAGTACGGAAACAGTGTGACTCAATGTAGTATGCTGTTTCCATAGTTTTGATATTATGGAAATGGTGTAGCTCTCTGTGCTATGTTGTTTCTTTCATTTACTTGTATGGGGCTGAGGGATACGGCATAAAATATCTGTTTTTGACTGTTTCCATACCCCCAACCACCTCAGGAGGCTGGAGACGATAATTCTTATCTCGGGCATAAAAGGGTCATGTGAAAATGCCCCTTTAAGCAAGAGGACTGCAGTCCTAGTCCACTGATGAGTAAAAGTGATCTTACGTTATATCCATCTGAACATTATTTACACATGCATGCTTGGTTCAGCCACGCACATACATGTCTTCAATGACTTGTCTCCTGAGAGAACAGCAGATCAGGAATGATAAGATTCTGCTCACTTTTTCTATGCGTATGGAGGCTTTAAAGGGGTTGAATACTGTATAAAAAGATGGTCCCTCTTGTACCCAGTAATTTTGCTTTGCAGAAAGTATAGGAAGTCTCATTCCTCAGTGTTGCCTGCTGTTTCTTCACCTCCGTGATCACCTCTGCTTTACTCTGGCTGCATGTCCATAAAGTAGAGTGAAGTTTGTCATGTGACCAGAAGTTGAAGACTCAGTGGGGAGGATGAGGAATGAGATTTTTGCCACCCCCTTACTTTGCTACATTCTGTAAAGTGGATCTGTGAGGTGCCTGTGGACCATCCTCTATATACAGTAAGCAAGTTCTTACAGTACAGTAATTGCACTATATAAAAAGTCAAGTAATGGCGCCATTTAAAATCCTGTGCGATGTACTGGGAAGATGGGCAAAACATCAGAATGAGGTGGAATAAGTGGGGGAAAAAATGCATTTGCGCCAATTTCCTCTTGGTTTAATTTTTACGACGTTCATTATGTGGTACAAATGACATGTTACCTGTATCCTGCGGGTCAGTACGATCACTGCGATACCAAATTTATATAGAATTTAGAATGTTATGATACCTTTTAAAAAAAAAAAAATTCAAAATAGAAAATGTCATTGTGTCGCCGTGTTGTGACACCTGTGACTTTTTCATCCTTACATATACGGAGCTGGGTATGGCAGCTTTTTATGCAGGGGTAGATCTAGTTATTACCAATAACATTTTGGGAAAAGTCTGGAGAATTTTTATTCCATTTTTTAAAAAAATTTTTGGCAAAGTTTTCAAAAAATTGTCATTTGGCTATTAAGTTTTTTTTTTTTCTCCCACCTGCTACGCCATTCACCATATGGACCATTTGTATTTTAGTTGGGGCATTTTTGAGCGCGGGGAAACCTGAGGTGGTGTTTTCTCGCTTATTTCACTGGGTGACACAGCACCATGGGGTATAGACCTGGTCACTAGGAGACAGACACTAGGGAAAAGAAAAGCTGTTGGCGCCACCTCCAGGCTATACCCTGCCACAGCACTGTGCATGAATTCAGTTTTAAACCTAGTGTCATAGGAGTTAGACCTGACTCGACACAGGTCTTTCTGTCTTGTTCCATTTAATTTTTTTCTTTTCCTTCAGGTGCAGTGGGGTCTTCAGCGTGTACACCACACTAGTTCTATTTCCTGCGGGTGCAGCACTTTTCTTGAGCACCTAGCCGGTCACGTGGTTCCCACCATTTGCTCGCTGCCTTGGCGGCCGGATATTCCGGTGACCTCTTTCCCCCCCCTTCCCCCACACACACACTTCCATGTGCAGATTTTTGTACTCTCCATAAAATCCTTTTCTTGTTGTATTCACTGGGGGACACAGATCCCGTCCTTGTTTTTCACAGTTTTTCTTCCTGCTCGAGCTGTGTTGGTTTCTTTTCGGGTTCAGAACAAGTTGGTGGTTGTTGGTTCCATATTCTTTTGTATCTCTGTCCTGCTACTACGGTACAAACTGAATTCATGCACAGTGCTGGGGCAGGGTATAACCAGGAGGTTCTTTTTCCTAATGTCTGTCTCTTAGTGACCAGGTTTAGACCCATGGTGCTGTGTCACCCAGTGGCTACAACGAGAAAAGGACTTTACAGTGAGTACAAAAATCCCGTTTTTTATTATCGTCTATTTTATATGTGATCTAGGGAAAGGGGGGTGACTTGAAAACAACGGGAAGCAGAATCTGGTGTGTGAATGAGGTCTATGGGGCCCCAAAGGGGAGGTGCCCACTGGATCATATATTGACCCCTTTATGGTACATAGCCTGCAGATTTTTCACCGGTGCCCTATGTTTTTCTCCTTGCAGACTAACAGAACAGCCTTCCAGTGTCTCCAACAGCACCAATTCAACAACAAAGATTTCAGGAGGAAAGGCTTCACCAAGGAGGAGGATGAGATGCTGATGTATTTTGTGCAGCGAATGAGGGTGGGGATGCACATCCCTTACCGCAAGAGTGAGTATCGATCCCATACATACATATAGACACACATACTTACACATATGTTTAATCCAATAAAAGAAGGCAAATATAGTACATCAATTATATTGTAATAGGCAGATGGTACATATGATATACACAAGGCATCCACTGAAAAATATGGTGCCAACCTTTACTGGCTGTTATATCTGCTAAAATAAATGGCCTTACATTTACTGGTTGTATAATGCTATTATAAATGTATATAATGTGTATTCATGAGCTGTAATCCTTGTGTATCTTTTCAGTTGCCTATTTCATGGAGGGCAGAGACTCTATGCAGCTGCTTCACCGCTGGTCCAAGTGCCTAGATCCCACTGTAAAGAAGGGACCCTGGAGTATAGAAGAAGATGAGGTGAGGGTCGATACCTGGGAGTCACAAAATCCTGGTAGAACGTACACAAAGTTAGCAATGAAGAGTCAAAAAACTTCTCTATTCCATGTCATTGTACATCTCTGGCTCCGTGTCATAAGTGTTCACATAGATAGGTGTCAAAGGGTTTGTCACGTGAAAGATATTTATGTCCTATTTACAGGGTAGACGATAAGTGTTACATTGTGGGGGGTTCTTCCACTGGGTTCCCCCATTGGTGAGGAAAGCATTGGATTGAAAATTCCCCTAAAGCCTCCTTATGAATGAAGTGTTATTGTGCTTGTGTAACCAGCGACTGCAATCTCCATCAGCCCCATAGAAGTGAATGAAGCATGGAGGAGATGTGGGCACTTTCAGAACCTCATTCTCCTGATTGATGGGAGACCTAGTGGTCGGACCCTCAGTGATGTGAGGTTTAACCCCTATACTGTGGACACAAGATAAGTGTCTTTTAATGGTACAAGCCTTCTAAATTGTAATCTTGGCATAACCCATTTTAAAGGGATATTCTCATGTTGTAATGATCTAGTTGATCCTAGGAATGAAGC
This sequence comes from Leptodactylus fuscus, assembly GCF_031893055.1. Classification (NCBI taxonomy): domain Eukaryota; kingdom Metazoa; phylum Chordata; class Amphibia; order Anura; family Leptodactylidae; genus Leptodactylus; species Leptodactylus fuscus. The sequence goes on from NC_134275.1 coordinate 40,059,715, forward strand.
GAATGAGGTTGCTTGGAGTGGTTGTGGTGAACGGGTGAGTTCTGTTTCAGCTTCACAGACCAGTGTCATGATGTGGCCTGGTTGCAGCTCAGTCCCATTCAAGAGAATGGAGCTGTGCAGAAGTACCAAGCGCAACCTCTAAGCAATGTACAATGCTGTGCCTGGTAAGCAGTTAAGAGGCCGCAGTGCTCACCAGAACACTGCGGTCTCTTCAAACAGCTGATCTGTGGGTATGACATGCTGCAGATGCAGTGTAGCCTTGTGATCTGAAGTGTTTCAGGGATTGTCATTTTTGTTGTTTAAAATTTTTTTTGTATTTCATTTTTATGTCTACCATGTTTTTAGCGGTTATTAAAAGCTGTGGAGAAATATGGAGAGAAGGATTGGTACAAAATTCGATATGAGGTTCCTGGAAGGACTGATATCCAATGCCGTGAAAGGTTAGTTTTTACAGCTTTACTATTGCTACTGACTTATGTTTGCACAGCCCACTGGATCTCATAATTAGAACTGAGCTTTAAAGATGCTACTCAGGTATTTTATGGTTTTTTTATGTGCCATCCTTAGGATAGTCCATAACTATCCGAAGGGCTGTATGTGACCGCTTCCGATGCTCATACTATACACAGCACAGAGCCAGAATTGTTTGGCTCATGCCCCTGTATAGTAGCCAGGCACCAGGACTGCAGTCCAACTCCAATTAAAGCAAGTAGTTGATAACCCTACAGTTTGTACAGGGAACAACACATTTATTGTTCCCCAATGATAAGTAACGTGTGACCAGTGGTGGTCCTGGACCCCCTCAGATCAGCAGGATAATGTAGGAACAACACTCCAGTAAATAGAACAGAGCTATAATACCAGGCAGCAGTTCACTTACTGCCTATGTTCAGGAGTCTCCGCACACCAGAGACCACTGCTTTCTGTTGAGTGTGAGGGGCTTAGTGGAGCCTCCCCTAAAGGATAAGCCATTAGTTATCTTGGAAACTTCCTGATTTGGGATAATAGGAAGAGTCCATATTTATAGGTTAAGTGTGACTGTACAGGCTATGTTTTCTTAGTATGGTGCATAGGTAGAGCATGACACAGGCCCTGCAAAAGACAGAGCACCATGTATTACTTTTTACCCAGATTGTTCTGTTTTATACTAGTGAAATCAAATTGAATGATTATTCTCTCAGGTATTACAAGGGGCTGCACAAGGACATCAAAAAAGGCAAATGGACTCCGGAAGAAGAGCAAAAACTAGTTGAACTGACAAAGAAGTACGGCGTAGGTGAGTTACTGGCCTTGGTCCTGATCATTGGTTGTATCTGCATCCTTTGAAGGGGGGGTTCCAAAATTATCAATTGATGACCTATCTTTAGGATAGGTCACCAATTCAAGATCAGCAGTGGTTCAACACCAGGATCCCCGCTGGTCAGCTGTTTGAATAGACCGCAGTGTTTGGTTTTCTGTGAAGAGGCTGAAGCGATCACTCAAGCACAGCACTGTACATTGTATAGCACCTGAGCCTGGTATCGCAGCTTGAATGTGACTGATCTGTGAACAGGCCGTGTGACCGATGACTGTGATGTCACCTGACCTGTGAAACAGATGCAGTGCTCAGGGAGTGCTACTTTAAACAGCTGATCCATTGGGGTCCCTGGCTGTTAATCCTTCTCTGATTTTCAATCGATAACCTATCCTAAGATTGGATTATCATTTACTAAAGGCTGAAAAAACCCTTTAAGAAATTTTGTAATTTTTTTATTTTTTTTTAATTATCTTGCAGGTCATTGGACTAAAGTGGGCAGAGAGATAACACACCGAACGGGCTCCCAGTGTCTGAGCAAGTGGAAGCTTATGATGGGTTATTTCAAGGTAGTGCTTTCAATGTAATGTCTTTTGTTAGGGATTGTATTAAGACAGGCACTGATGCTGCTCTGACTGCTCAGTTCAGCTTTTTCTGTAGGACATTGACTATAATGACCACTCCATGCTGAATTAAGCTGTTTGCTGCTTCTTCTAACTTCACGTACACACCCATGCTTGTCTGAGCAGTGTATGTGTCCTGAATACAGAGAAAAACCATCGCCACACGTTTCAGGCTATCTCCTCAAGATCAAAAGGATCTGCTGCCAGGGGGGAGCCAAGAGTCCCCCATTTGGTGGTCAGCGGGTTCTTCTGGTACACAGTTTAACCCCTTAACGACCTTGGACGCACTATTTCTTCCTGGGCGCCAGGTACTTGGCGCACCAAGGTGTAATACTACGCCCAAGGCCGGCTGCCCGCTCACTGTCTGAGCATGCGCTTTGTCAGAGCTGAGCTCCGTGGTGTTGCCGGGACCCCCCGCCAGTGACCCCAGGCTGCCTGGAGTCTGGTCAGTCACCCCCAAGCTGCCTGGAGACTCCTGTAACCTGGTTGATCTTGCCGAGACCTCTGAAAGTCAGTCTATGCATCTGCATAGGCTGACTTCCTGTATAGCTTGCAAGACACGTGCAGTCTGTGTCTTGCAGTCTATAATACTGTATCAGCAATCAAAGCATTGCTGAATCAAGTGTCCTAAAGGGACACACATAAAAGTGAAAAAAAAAAAATTGTGTTTGAAAAAAATTGATAGTTATAAAGCCCCCAAAATTTCCTTTTTTCTTTAGAAAATGAATTCTATAAAAAAAAAACAACTAAAAATTAATAATAACAATACTTGTGTGGTATTGTCGCCTCCGTAACAACCTGTACAATAAAACTTAAACAATATTTAACATACATGGTGAACGTCGGGGAAGGGTGGGGGGGTTGGTAGAAAAAACCAGCCAGAAGTAATGATTTTTCGCTATCTCACCTTACAAAATATGCTATAAAATGTGATCAAAAAAGTTATATGTTCCCTTAAACAGTACCACTAAAAAGCACAAGTTGTCCCGCAAAATATAAGCCCTCAACCAACTCTGTCGATCGAAAAATGAAAATATTATGCATCTCAGAAGATGGCGATGCAAAAAAACATTGATTTTTGTCCCCAAATGGGTTTTTGTTCTGCAGATTTGCTAACGCATAAAAAAGCAATATAAATGAGGTATTGCCATAATCGTACCAACCCCCAGAATAACAGTAACATGTTACTTATGCTGTACGGCGAAAAAAAATTTAAAAGGTAAAACACAATACCAGAATTGTGTGTTTTTTTTTTTTTTTTTTTTTTTTTTAAATTCAGCAAGAAAGAGTTAATAAAATGTATTCAATAATTTGTATGCACCCGAAAATGATGTCATTACAAAATGCATCACATCCCGCAAACAACAATCCGTTACATGGCTACATCACCAGAAAATATAGAAAAGAAGAAAATATAGCTTGCACAATGTGAAGGCAAAAAAACCCCAAATCGCCAAATCATTAGAGGACAACTGGCTGCGTCAGGAAGGGAATATATAAGCTTTGTGAGCGTATATCAGGGGAAACTCCAGATTTAGAGCTTATGAAGGAAAATATACCAGAAGTGACCCCCTCCTTCCTCCCTTCCCAATAATAAGAACTGCTGGGCAAATAGGAAATTTGGTGTTCAAAATGTTCTCCGCACAGCTTTCATATTCCCTCTTCACCATCAGCGGTGTAGTCACGTCTGGAATACTAATTCTCACTACACTCCCTGATAAATTCTTGCAGTTTTCAAAATGTGGTCACTCCTTTGGAGAATCCACTTTTCTTGTACCTTACAGGCTCTACAAACATGACATGGCGTCCAGATACCAAACATCTGAATCTGCACTCCAAAAGCTGCATAGTGCTCCTTCCCTTCTGCGCCCTGCTGTGCGCCCAAACTGCAGTTTATGACACATGTATGACACTGGTGTACCCGGGATAACGGACGTAATGTCATATGTGGGTATTAACTAATATTAGGGCACATGTATGACACTGGTGTACCCAGGATAATGTACGTAATGTCATATGTGGGTATTAACTAATATTAGGGCACATGTATGACACTGGTGTATCCAGGATAATGTACGTAATGTCATATGTGGTATAAACTGCTGTTTCAGCACAGCCGGAGACAGAAAGGAAGGAGCGCTACTTGTTTTTTGCAGCACAGACTTAGATAGTTTGGTGTTTGGGCACCATAACACTTTTGCAGAGCTGAACCGCCAATAAAGTGGAATCCCGTGATATGTGACAATTTTGGAAACTACACCCCTGATGGATTTATCCAGAGGTACAGAGAGCGTTTTTAACCCCCAAGTGTTGCTATAATTTATTATCCATAAATGAATACAAAGCGGATTGTGAAAGGTGAAAATGAAATTTTTTCCAGGAGTACGTCATTTCTGTGCATAATTTGATGTGCCCAACTTGTATCAGAGATGAACACTCCAAAAGCTGTTGTGCCCAGGATACCCGATTACCAGTTTATGGAGTGTGTGTCTCTGCCAACGTAAGCTGGGCACAATTTCCATGCAGTGCCGTGTGCCCAAACATAAGTTTACACCGACATGGGGTATTTCTGTGCATGGGAGAAATTGCACAGCGAACTGTGAGATGCATTGTCTCCTTTAGCCCTTTGTGAATGTAATTTTTTTAAAGTCTAAATGAATGTATTAGTGAAAAAAATGAAAATTCTAAATTTCACCTCCATATTATTTTTATTCTTATGGATTGCTTAAAGGGTTAACAAACATCCCAAATGCTGTTTTGAATTATTTGAGGGGTGCAGTTTTGAAAATGGGTGGAATTATTGGGGGTTTCTATTATATAGGCCTTTCTAATCCGTTTTAGAACTGCAGTGGTCCCTAGAAAAAAAAAGTTTGGGAAATTTTCTTGTAAATCTGGAAAATCGCTGTTAAACCTGAAAGCCTTCTAACATCCAAAATAAATGAAAGGACAATCAAAAGATGATGTCAGTATAAAGCAGAGATATTGGAGATAACATATATTAATATATGTATTTGGGTGGTATGACTATCTGCTTGAAAAGCAGAGAATTTCACATTTTGAAAATTGATTTTATTTTATTTTTTCCAAATTTTCATCAAATTTCCTTTTTTTAAAAATTTATATATATAAAAATAAGTGCAAAAATATTGATTAGTGTTTACCACTAACATGAAGTATAATGTGTTACGAAAAAACAATCTCAAACTCACTTTTGTAAGTTAAAACATCTCAAAGTTCTTGCCATTTAAAGTGACATATGTCAGTTTTGAAAAACGAGGCCTGTCCTTAACGCACTTTTGGGCTGTGTCCTTAAGCTGTGTTTTCGTTACAAAGTGGGTACCCAGGAGCTGCAATCTGCACCCCGTTTAACTGGTGCCACAGCAGGTGACCAGGGTGGTGCTGTGCCAGGAAGTGTAGGCAGAGTATCCCGAGTATACGGTCTGTCAGACGTGATGCCAGATTGCTTTCCTAGTTTCATGCCGCATTTTTTGCAGCAATTTTACCACAGTTGTGGTCACGGTTTTACAAAACCCCTATAGCTGTGGGTTTGACACACTATGATGATGGCTAGGCTCCATACCTTTGACCTTTTTATAGTTGGATAACCATTATTTACACCTCTTTTCAGGAGAGGAAAAAGAAATATAAAATGAATATAACACCACAAAAAAGGTCACCGACTTCAGCACAACGGAAAAGGCCTCGAAGAGCGAAACCAGATAGTACAGTGCCTAAGATAAAAGAAGAGGGGCTGAGCGATGAGGATGTCAGTGATGCCAGCAGCGAAAGAAGTAGCAGCAGCAGCAGCTTCATGAGCAGCAGCAGCAGCAGTAGTACCAATAGCAGTAGTAGTAGTGAGGATGAAGATGACATGGAAGATGATTCTGATGTGGAAGAAAGAAGAGCAGCCACCAAGTTTCTAGAGTCTTTGCCTGATTTGGATTTATGGATTCCCAGGAAGTCCAAAAAAACTATCTTCCGTTCTTATTTTTCTACCAGTGGTAGGGTACCACGGACTAAAATGCGAGGCAAGCGGGGCCATTTCCAATTCAACACTATACTGAAGGGCATCGCTTACCCCCCTTCTACAGACATCGTCACAGAAAGTCCCGAGGACATCCTCAAAGAGGTGCGTTTTGTTAAAAGGCCAAATCTTGTGCTTGTATATATTTTAAAGGAGTTTGTTATCAGGGAAACACTTATATGTGCAAATTGGAAAGGTATACAAAACTAAAAGAAGCAATGACTGATTCCCCAGTGACTCCCATTCTGATGCTGCCTATGTTCCCTGCTACTTCCTGGTCTCTGTTGTTGCACAGGAAACAACTGCTCAGCCAATCACTGGCCACAGGTGACCCCCCCCCCTCCCATTCAATGGTGGTGACCCACTTTGGTCAGTGGTTGGCTGGGGGTGTTTTCCTCTGTACTGAGACTGACTAGGATGTAGAGACTGGGTGGGGATCCTAGGCAGTGTCAGGACAGGAGTGGCAGGGAATCGATGCAGTGACTATTGCTTCCATTATTATTTTAACCCATTCTGGCCCATGATGAAATTGCTGCCCAATCCATTTGTTCTCACAGAGATGTCTGGCAGGGACTCGCTCCTCTCTCTCCATTAACAACCCCACTGAACTGAATGCTTCACAGAGCAGAGTTTCACTAGTTTTGTTCCTTTCTCCCCAGTTTCAGAAGAATGGCTACCAGATCCTGGAGATTACTGAAGATGACGTCCGTAGGCTTCTAAGATGCAATACCTTACTCTGCCAAGGGAAACAGGTGCTGTAGTCATACTTCTTGCAAAACTTGGATCCAAAGATCTAGAACAATGACGATATATGGAAATGATGGCTATTTTGCAGTAGAACAAGCTGTTTATTGGGGAAAACTATACAATTGGGCAAAGGCTTCAGGACCCTGTTGGGCACCTCTAGTCTGTATACAATATGGCAGGACATGGAGGTATACAGGTCCTGTATGGTATCCTGCAGTACATTTACTCACAGATGTTGCAGCTGGGCCTGTGGATCCTGCACACTCGTAGGTTGATGAAGTTGGTTTCCCAGTTGGACTCATAAATGCTCAGTTGGTACTAAATGTGGGCAAGTCAGTGAACTGTCATATTCAGGTGCAGACATTCCTGCATTCTCCTGCCGAAAATGCCAGTTCTTGTTGTCATAGATACTGCTTTGGCCAGTGCTGTGGCCTCTTTATCGTTTACCAGGCATAGCTCCATGCACGTCATACTGGCTGTAGTTGGTACTGCAACCCATTGAACTACATGTACAAGGTATCGTTGCTTCCATTGTAGAAAGATCAGTGGGGGTCTGACACTCTGGACCCCTAATGATGACCTGTTAGAAGGGGCCATGGAACTTATTCTAGCACCGTGATCCCTTCAATGTGTACGTTAGATCGCATGGTGATATGGTATACAATTACAGTCTTGCCCCCAAGATGTGAATGAAATTAGACTGTAAATACATTGCACAGCTGCTATGAAGACTGCATTTGAGCTCTGCATCCCCTTCAGACAGCTGATCAGTGAGGTTCCCAGATATCGGCTGCCACTGAGTTCCTGAAGGACTGCTTAAGACCCTTGGTTGTTAGTGGTCTGTCCCAACTTTGGAACCACCACTGGTCTAGTAGTTATCCCCAATTCTGTAGATGGAGGATAACGTATTTACTGGGTGTCCCTTTAATGCTATGGCTGATGACAACAGCCATTCTACATACTACATCACAATTGTGATGGGGCCAGTTATTAAAAAATAAAATAAGACTATAAGGGGGGTTAGTCATGGGTGTGATATAGCACATCAATATTTCATGCTACTTTTTTTTTTTTCTTCTTCTTCTTTTTAGGGTCAACAGCTTGAACAATTGCAGACTGAGTCTGAGGGTGACACCTCGGAGAGATTGCGTCCAAGGCGTTCAAGAAGGAGAATCCCAGTGGAACGAAATCTACTGGTTGCTGTTACACCCTGGGTGGGCAACATCTTTCTTCCTCTACCTACTCAGTACAAGACACCTTGGGATAAGCAAATTCTTGGTAAATATTAAATAAGAGTCCGCTGTACTAACAGGGAACTTTGAGGATGTATTGGCTATAAATTTACTGTGTGATCTACCCCTAGAATTCTTAGCCCATGTTCACTCACTGCAGATGAAAAATATCCAGTCTGTACTTCAGATTATAAGGTCTCCAGCATGTCCTAAAATACACAATGGTTTTTTTTTTCTTGTTTTTGTTTTGTTGGAGCTAAAGCTGAGCTAATGCCAAGATATTAATATGGACATATAGGGTGTGCTGTAGTACTTCTAAGAAATGCAGTATATGGGTACATTTCAGATTCGTCTATACCCTCCCCTCTGTTCTTTAACCCTTTTAAGGATGTGGCCAATTTCAGACTTTGTCGTGTTTTTACCAAATTTATATTGGTTTTGTCATCTTTTATCACTTGTACTAAATAAAAGCCCTTTAAAAAAAAATGTAATGTTGGATATTAAAGGGTTTTCCCATCTCAGTGTTTCAGCAGGTTTTCTGCTGTCTCTTCTTCTCACTTCCTGCATTTCTCCCTCTCCCCCCTCCTTCCCTTTACCAGCTTGCTGAACGGGACACTATGAAGCATCACAATATTTATTTAGATCAGATAATATGCACATGCTTGTAGAGAAAGACTCAGTATTATCTGTGTGTTTACATAGAGAGATAACAGACTCTGCTTTATTAGCAAACTGCAATTAGCCGAATGGATTGTCCTGCTGACAGAGCAGTGAGTGACGTCACTTGTCCTATACCTCTGTGGTTATGGAAACACTGTGTGAACAATGGGAGGAATAAGTTCACATAGCAGGAAAACAAAGCAGCATTTCTAAACCAATATATGTAGGAAAAGTCTTCAATTTACATAAGCTACCAGTATAGATAGGATCCGTGAGATGGGAATATTCCTTTAATAATTCAGGCCATATATTATATATTACACACCTATAGATATTCTAAGGATAGGTCTTCTGTATCAGATTCATGGGGGTTTGATCTGACCTCCAGGAACATGCAGAGAACTGCTGTAGAAACTGCAGTGTTTGGCTGAGTGCACAGCGCCATAAATTGTCTAGTGGTTGCGCTTGGTATTGCTGTGGTTATCTTTTATTAGTCTGTAATTCTTTATACTAGTTGTGACTAAGAATAATTTTTCTGTTTTCAGCTGATGCGATGAGAAAGAAGCTTGCTTCTGTGAAGATAACCAGCACCCCCATGTTCACCCTGCTTATCCAGGTAAGCCTTGTAGGAGTCACTAGAGGAGGCAAAAGTTTCAGGGCAACTTTTCCATTTTATTTGGCCGAGGCTTCTCACTAATTTCAGGATTTCAGCTATAGTCTTTGGTGCTGAGTTTGCACACAGCTTACAGGTTGTGTATAGGTTGTGTATTTCCACAACATGTAACTTTTTTCATGTCCTGCTCTGACCTAATCTGAAGTCAAAAGAGAAGCGTCCACAGAGTGGATGGGCCCTACAAGTACAGAGTGAGGATGATCACCAAGGTCTTGTCCCTGCATCAAATGATTGGATTGACATGTTCGAGTGCTTTATTCTGTTAGAATTCTGTATGGTATTTCTTCATGCCCTCCTCTGTCTGTTAGCTCTTCCAGATCAATGCTGAAGGTTGTCTACAAATGATCAAACTAAGAAAAACCCAGCAATCTGAAAGCCTAAAAAAATCCAAACGCCGGAATGAAGTGGTAAGTATATGACTCAAGTAGTAAGCATATGATGGCATGATATAGTATATGATAGCTTCAGAGGGTGTGACATATTTCAGCCCTTTCCTACCTGATAATAAGCAATACAAGTGAGTTGGATCCAGATTTATGTTCAGTAAGGGAAACTTATTAAAGAAACCTAATGGTGCATTCACACAGTGCAGTTTGATGCATCATGTAGTTTTAATGCTTTTTTTGTTGCAGTTTCTGTCTTAATTCTACATGTCAACACATTTAACGTCTCTAGCCAGTAAAATTTTAAAAACTACATCAAGTACTACATGCAGGTTTTTTTGTTGTTGTTTATAAATGCAGCTTTAAAGGGGTTCTCCAGCTTCCCAAAAATATCTGCAAATACATCCACAGCAGTGCTAAATCCTCGCTGTTCCCTTGTGCCAACTTTGCTTGGCTTTATTTTACTTGCCGCCCCTTGTATCACTGTTATTTCAGTTCTGTGAATCTGTAGATAAACTACATTTCCCATGATTTTTCTGTCTCCAATCTCCAATAGGATATATATTAGGAAATGGTTTGTATTCATGCATCCTGTTATTTGGCTCATATTTAAAAACAAAACAAAACTGGATAACCCCTTTAACTGCATCATGACACTGCTCTCTAAATGTCCTCTCAAGTCTGAAGTTATAGACAGTTTCCTTTCTGTCCAGAATATTTGCTTTCCAATCTATAGCTGCCCATATATGTTAGTGTGTTTGCGTGCTCTCAGTAGGGAGACGGGTATATGCCACTGCAGCTTATCTCCTCAAGAGCAAACCACTGGGCATTTTGGTCGTCTTTGCAATCTGCTATTGACATTGGCAAGTATGGCCAACGTAATGTATCCGCCATTCTTGCATCAATAGTGGTTTACAGAAAACAAGTCCTAGGGTTCGATGTCATGACCATAAATGAGGTTGACAATGATTTACTGACACTAGCATTTGGGTTTCCGTCCTTTGGGTCTGCATGGGGACCCGAAAGATGGAAACCCTGTCCTCTTAAAAAGCAGTTGCATAGTGTATTGTTGGGGTGAGTGTCTTCAATGAATACCAATCACAGCGCCATACATATCATAAGGGCTGTACTTGGTATTGCAGGTCATACCACTCACCAAAGATGTGACACAGTGAAATGGCCAAAGCATTGCGAGCACCACTGTCTTTTCTAACAGTTGCTCTCTGAAGGTCCCGGGTGTCAGACCCCCTCCCACTATACTTAGGATAGTACATCAAGATATAAACCCCAGGTCTGTGTATAGATGGATGGATAGATCTGGTGCACATCAGCCATGCCAACTTTCCTAATCACTTTGAGTGGTAACTTAGCTCAAAAAGTTGCAGATCTCTCTTTTACAACTTTATTACGTCAGACTCAAACCCCCCCCCCCCATTTATGCTGTATATCTACTTGACAGAACTGACTATTTTATTTCTTTTTTTTTATATAGACTACTATGTCTCCGAGAAGCGCTTTAGGTATGTATGTGTAAACCATGCTATGTGTACATAATGTCGTAGATAACCCTGGGGTTCCATTTCTTACTGTTACAGCGCTCCAAATACCCGGCTTACCTTTTTCAAAGACTTAGATCTGAATATGAATATTCTGTTTGCTTGCACCTACCTCGAGAGAGGTCTTACTAGGTATAGATTTATTCATGGCTGTGGAGTTTGGAACAATTTTGGGTGGAGTCTGAGTTGGGGAAAAAAGTGATTGACTGCAACTCTTTCTTCAAAATAAAATGTTAAATGATTTACAATAGAATTATTAATTAGATACATAGCTTGTTCTATATTTACATACCCACTTCACAGCCCTGGATTTATTAGACTCCGTTCATACTTAATTTCTCTGCCATGTTAGAAGTAAATATCAGACGTGTTCCTATGGAGGGGAATAACTAGCCAACAGCAGTACCAGAACATAAACAGCAGATGGCACTATATGACTGAACTGAAAATGTATGTACTTGTAGGGTGTGACACAGACAGAGCTGAATGTGATGCTATAGTAATGAATGAGCTTGGAGGTGGGGATGGGATTCTTGGGGAGCAGGAGGACGTGGATTTGATTTCTGGGACCTTAATGATTCTGAAAATGAAGGAACTGCATCTGTATCGCTGGTTTACTGATACATCCCCTTCTAAATTTTCACCATACATGGGCTCTTGAGACTACCTAGCTGTACTAGAAACTGTAACCTATTTCATTCTCTTAAAAACCAGTGGTGGTCCCAGAGATTGAGCCCACCACCAATCATAGTATTGGCATATCCTAGAGAATTTTTTACTTTCACCCTACAGCACACTCCAACGCTGGACCCAGACCACAATCAAGACGCGGTTCTGCTCATAGCCCAGTAAGAAACGTTGCACCGGCACCAAAACTAAAGACCGTGTACGAGTTGCTGCAAGAAAAAAGAATGGCGCAATTCAAAGCCCGTCGTTCTGCCCAAAATGATGTCCCTTCTCCAAGTTTACTTGTCTCTCCTCAAATAGTGGTCAACACTGACTCCACCCCGTCAGGACCGCACCAAGACACAGCCCTTCCCATCAGTTCACCTGCTCCACAAAATGTTCTCTTGCCCACTTCGCCATTTGTGCCATTGCCAACCTGCCAGGTTATAGGAACTAGTAACATGGCTAGCAACCAGATTTCATCAGCAAGTGGAAATTCTACAAACGGGCAAGGGGCAGATGCCGGTGTAGCTACGGCTGTTGGGCAAAATGTACAAGCAAACAATCTGTGCAATGGAACACCATCTATTGGTTCTCCGTGCACTGCGCAGGCCATGCCAGGCTCTCAAGTGATGGCATCACCACAAATGCCTATACAGCTGCTTCAGAGTGTGGTAAGCCCTGTAGTGACTTCTACCACTTGGGTCCTTACTCCCCAAGGCTTGGTCCAAATACCGCTCCAGGCTTTATTCCCTAGCCTTTCCCCGATGTTGGTGAATCAGAACTTGTCTGTCTCTGAACCATCCAGTATAATGTCCACCGACTCATCGTCTAATGGAACATCTACTAATAAAGGCCCTGAGATGCCAACTAGTTCTACCAGTACTGAGGTCCAACAATTGCCTGCTAGTAGTGGTTCTTCTTCGCCAGAAAATACTGCAGGAGAAGCTGCACAAATCCATCACGTTCAGCCTACAAATAGTCTTTCACCAGAACCGCTCCCCACACTTAGTCCTCCCAACAAGGCAATGCAATTCAGCCAGACACCCAAAAAATATCCAGTTGTTAAAATTGCAAAAGTCTGCCCCTCCACCCAGCAAGTAGCAAATAGTCAAACGCCTACTTCATCCAAGACCACCACCCAAATACCCACAGGCAGCACTGACAAGAACATTGTAGACCTGAGCCTTATTTCCTTGGAAGCCGAGGCCAGCGTCAAAGACTGGCTGCAAGGCAAGAGTGGCGGGGGAACATTAAAGAACAACATGGCGTATTTGCCACCATCTGCTTGTAATCTGAAGACTTTTTCCAGGATCTTGTTGGAGAAAAAGACTCTTGAAGAGGGGGCCTTTAGACTTTTGCCCCATTCTGAAGAAGAAGAAGGAGGAGAAAGAGACATCCGTAGGAAGCGAGAGATTTTGGATGAACTGGTGGAGCAGAAACTTAAAGACAATCCGGCATATAATATCCTCAAACAGCGATTCCTCTCTGCGTTTATGTTCCCGGGGTTGCTGGCTGCTTTTACACCACCAAATAGTACTGCTGCCAAGTCTGTGGTGAAGAGCGAGGTTAAAGATGAAGACAACATAGTACATATAGATGAGCATGAAAGACATGATAATATCCCTTCCGATGGCCATACAGTTGACAATGCTACAGGACAAAGCACACCATCACACCCAGATGAGGTAAAACTGCCATATATGTGTATATCTTTCACTATGATGATCTATAGGCACCTGACCTGGTCACAGTCTGTACCAAATAGCACTGAATACTTAAGGGATTGTCATGTTATGGGCACTTATCAACCGAACCACAGAACAGGTTATAAGTGTCCGATCACTGGAGGTCTGATCGCTGGGTGCCCCTAAGGCTACCTGTGACTGAAGCACCAGTGCTCTTGCATGACCAGCACTCAATTCACTTCTGTAGGGCTGCAGGCTTTGTTGGAGATTTCAGCCCCGTCAGCTCCATAGAAGTGAATGGAGCACCGGTCATGCAACCCCACGAGACCTTAGGGGTCTTTTGATCCCCCGTCCTCCTGATATGTATATGTATCTTTTACACAATTCACATCAAGATCTGCATTCAATCTTTGCTTCTTCATTGTCATGACACATTATATTGTATTTTGGAGAGGTTGTGTTTCTATCAACCATTGTAGACTAGTCTGATGGTATCTCTGTGTGTAGAGACTGGGACCCTTGGCAGTCACCTTAATGAAGCTGTAACGCCAAGTACACACAGCATAATTTATAGCTGATTTTTTTAGGTGAATCTCCCCTAAACTCTACTCTAGTTTCTGTCAGGAATCTGCCTTTTGTAGTTTTCAGTGGAGGCCGCTACCTGATCCTTCTTTGCCATGTATTCTACTCTTGAGTTGGCACGAGGCTGATTAACCCTGTTGTGTCTGGGGGCCCTGCCCTGGCTTTCCACTGCATGATCCACAGGGTCAGAGTATGGAGAGGACTCAGATTCCTCTCCAGTTTCCACTGTGTGAACCTAGCTTTAGAGTCCCTACAGTCTTTTTTTGGCATAGTAGCTGCTTGGTCCTCTCACTGTGCAGAGAAATGGAACACAACTCCATTCAAGTGAAGAGGCCCCCTTTGGTCTAAGGATCGATAGCTGGGAAAGATGCCCACCACCCACCATTCAGGTAGTGAGGTAGTAACCTAACCCTATCCCTACTTATTAGGGCAATGCTGTATCTGGTTGTTTCAGTCTGTAACATGTCTTGTCCTTTGGAAGGGAGAAACACTGAATCCTGACAGTCAGTGGACTCCAATGGATGTTGAATGTGTTGCTGGGAACACAAGGAGTTCACTCAGGAGGAGAATGCTACATCGCCGCAGCGAAACGTGAACTATCGGTATGTATAAGCCCAACTCCTCTTTACATTGCATTTCATAAAGATGGCTAGTAAACAACCGCACTTCTGCTGTCATACATACTAGACTAACATTGGTCAAACCAGCTAATTTTGGTGGAAGCGGCTGGCCGTTTATCATGTATGGAGGCCTCACGATTCTCTCCCAATAAAGAAGGATTTGTTAGCTTTCAGCTTTCTCACTTCTTTTATCAGAGAGATAGTAGCACATGCTTCTCACACATGCCAAATCCAGGGTGCATCTGTATGGGGGGGACGTAAGCTATACCGTTTTTCTCCAAAATTAAGACCTACCCCGAAAATAAACCCTAGCTAGATTTTCCAGGTATTTTTGGAGAAGGCTTGAAATATAACCCCTACTCCAAAAATAAGTCGTAGCTAGTTTAACCCTCTTCACGACATCTGCCGTGCGATTACAGAAGATGTTGGGTCCTTAAAAATGGTGGCTGCTCTGCGGGCACCATAGGTACCGTGCTGGGTCTCCACTGTAATGTACGGTGTAGACCCAGATTTAATGCCCACAATCAGTGTCCAGTCTGATCACGGTCATTGTTGAGCGTGACCCACCCCCTCCTTCCCAACAAAGTAGAAACATCCACCATAGCTACTGTACCAGGTCTCCACTGTACTTACAACAGAGACCGGGCATTAATGTCTGTAATCAGAGTTAAGTGTGACTTCCCCTTCCACCCCAAAGTAGCACCACAGTCCCCAGGGCCAGTAAAATACCCCTATAGCTACTGTACCTTGTCTCCGCTGTAATGTAAAGTGGAGGCCCAGAGTTAATTCCTTGAACAGAGTCCACTCTAACATTGTTCAGTGTGCCAGTATGCGTGACTAGTTGTTAATTTTGATAATTTCCCATAGACTGCAATACGTTGTTATGCAATATATGGGATGATTACAGGTTCAAGCCCCCCAGGAGGGGTTAATTAAAAAAAAATAAAATAATAATAATAAAAGTTCAAACCCCTGCACTGTTTCATCTCTGATAAAAACTGAAATAAAAAGAAATCAAATGAAACAATAAAGACCTACACCGAAAATAAGCCCTGGTCCTTTTTTCAGAGAACCAAAAAATAAGACCATATATATTCCAATTAGTAATTTATATATATTCCAATTAGTATTACTGGTATCCAATATATAATCCACTTAGTTTTTCATTGTTTAGTAATTGCGTTCTATCTGAAAATGAATGGGATCCTACTGCTCCTGTGACAACCCCCCCCCTTCCCTGAGAATACCATGGGTTTTCTTTTTCTCAAGGGAGTCAACATATAGTGGAGCAAAAATGCCCATTACTTATACTGCACATTAGTAGGTAGTTAGTAGGGATAATAAAGCAGCTCATTGTGCCCCCCTCCATGATATCCTTCTTTCTGTGTTCACCTGAATAATTTAAGAGTCGAAAAGTATATCTTGGAAGCTGTACTGCGGCGATAGTGCTGCCTCTATGCTATATCTGTATACTTTTGGTCTCTTACATTATCTAGGTAGATATAGACAGTAGCAACACCATTGCCCAGCAGACAGAGATGGTTATGTCTCTAGCTGACCATGTGATGATGAGGCATCATAGAATTGATAGCAGAACACGGAGAAGGGAACATCTAAATATTAAGGTGACATCTCATCAGTACGTGTACAAGTAGTTGCTTCTTTAACCTGTTCACTGCCTCTTGGAAGACAGACAGGATATTCCTACAAATATTTCTCACAAATTTCACAAAACTGGGTCTCTCCATTTTACAATAATCCTTACAGTGGGCAACAATGAGTGACTTGCCTATATACTCAATGTTTGTGTGCACCTAGTGTTGGGGGGGGCAGGGGGTGCCTGCTTTAAAAACTACAATTTGGAGCAAGGGGATCTGCACATGTAGGGATTTTGCTGCAGAGCCAGGAACTTTGCACCCTGTAATTTAGCACTCAGCCGCATAGTTTCCTTATGCCGCTTCATGGCCTCTTTACTTGACAGGTTTACTAGCTTGTCCATGTAGCATGTGGCCAAGCATAGTGATTTATACATGGCTACCATCTGATAAGAAACCCATGGGAATGTTATGTCATGTTATGTCATGCCTATATAGTTTGCCGAGTCTCTTCAGTTCATTTACTGCACTGACATTTCAGGCCTTCTGTGTCTAATACAGATGTGTTGTATGTTTGTGTCCTATTTTGTAGTCCGACCCAATCAAGCTAAAATGTCCGACTGCCTAAGCTTAAGATGGAAGTCATGGAGAAAGAGACGTTACATCTGTTAAGCACCTGCGACAGGAACCCATGGATGTCACTCCAGAATCCAGAGTTTGCCAACCTGTGCCTGCTGGTGCTGGGTACCAGGAGGAGCAGGTTTATAAGTTATACCTACGATCAATAGAGTAATGTATAGATGACCTGGAACTAATAGACAGAGCCCAAAATGGGCTGCGGAGATGTATTGGGCTCTGAAGAACCAATCAAAGTTGGGGTCCTTTCACATTTTTATAGGAAGCCACTGCTTAATGGAGTTATCCAGTTTCTAATATTGATGGCCTATCCATGGGATAGGCTAACACTTGCGGAGCAGCTGCTTCAGGACATCTTGGCTCCTGGTATTGTTTACATTCCATGTGCTGCTCATTCAACGTGCAAACTGTAGCAGCGGCTTTAGGTACTGCAGTGCTGTCTCCTAAACTTCAGTGGGACAGTACTTGTAGTACCTAAAGCCACTGCTAGTCCCGAAGCAGCAGATCTGTTGCAGTGCGGAGTGTTGGATTCCCGCACATTTAATATTGATGGCCTATCCGAAGCATGGACCATCAATATTTAGAATGTGGATAACCCATTTAATATTTAAAGGGGCATTTATGGAATATCTTCAAGATATGTGCAGGCATATGCTCACATGCAATCTGATGTCTGACTTTGGGTCCCATTAAGTGGAGTTGAACCCGTGCACAATCCTTGCTTAGGTTGGTTTTTCATGGCCTAGTCACACTAGTTATATATTGGCCGGACTTACAGGCCCGGACCCAGCTCAGGTGGATTGCTGTGTTGAGCTGCATTTGAGTCAATAAATCTATCCGTTACATGGACAGAGTTTCTCAGCCCAAAACTGGTATTAGTGATGGACTGTCGCCCTGACACCTATCCCATCCAGTGTGCAGTGGTGCATCTCCAATTGTGCAGGAGAGAACGCCTGGACAACCCCTTTAAGAAAAAACTAAACAATCTGATAGAAGATGGTAACTTAAAGACAGTCACTGGCAATGCACTTCATGTCCTTTATCTGTATCAACTGCTTGGAGTTCAATGTCTACTTTAAAAACTGATGTTCAGTTACAAATGATCTAAAAAAAAAACCATTGAGTCAGTTTGTAAATACATCATATTACTTATTTTGCAATATTCCTGAATTACAGTATTACACTCCAGAGCTGCATTCACAATTCTGACTGTGCTTAGATGAGCTCAGATGACTGTATAGTGTCTATAGTGTAAAGACTAATTTTGAAGAATAGAAAGCACCAGAATAAGCGCTCTGTGCTGGGAAATGTATGCTTTGGAGCCTGCAGAATTATAAATGCAGCTCTGAAGCATAAAACAGAATGTAATTTGGCTTATTTGATAAGGTGGCGTTCAGGGGATTGGCTTGCCAAATAACCGGTTACTATACAGTGCAAAGTTGATTATTCCCAGAATGTAAATTGTCACTGTAAATATTAAAAGGTAACAATATTCTGCTGGCTTTAAACCTGATATTTAAGTATATCTCTGGAATATAATACAGACTATGGCCAGGATCAATATAGAATGCATAATGGTATGTATGTGCACAGTGACTGCCCCAGCAGAATAGTGAATCCAGCTCTGGAGTATGGTAAAGACTGTAACTCAGGATCAGTACAGGATAAATAATTGATGTACATTTCGATGTAAATTGTGCTCAGAAGTGGGTGCACTCTTCACATCTTAGTTCCTGTTGGATCAAAAATGGACCTAATTTGGTGACCATAGACATGCCTGATCCTTTGTTCCCTATTCCAGCTTATAGAGTTGGTTCATAACCCAGGGACCCCTATCATATGCACTTAGGGTATGTGGACTGGGCAGAACCAACTAGGACAACCCCTTTATAGAGGACCTATTATAATTGCCACCAATTCAGGCTTTTTCATCCTTCAACAGCCGCTCCTCCACTGATTCTTGCACAGCCAGAATTTTATTTCTCTAGCCCCCACCGTTCCTGAGCAATCAATGCGGTTAGTCTTGATGCCTTATATACTAACTAGTCCCCTAATATCAAATGGGTGATGTCAGGCAGCAACAAGCAAGGTGGTGTGTCTCAGATCTTTTACACTGTCTGCCCCTGATTGGATCTTTGAGTCACGCCCCCTTTCCTACTCCTGCTTGACACCACCCACTTTACATTAGAGAGTCTATTTAGCATATCGGGCACCAAAACTAACTGTCCTGATTGCTCATGAATGGTGGGGACTAGAGAAAAAAATTCTGACCGTGCCAGAATCAGCAGAGGGGCGGCTACTAAAGGGTGAGATGAGCTAAAGTTGGGAGTGATGAAAAGTCCTCTTTATGGACCAGTTTCCAGATTTGAGTTATTTGAGCATTTTGTATATTATGTTTCCAGTGATTTTGCTGTTTGTACCACTAGAACAGAATTTACATTTTTTTTTTACCACATGAAAACGACCTATAGATGCAATAGTGATAAAGGCCTACAGCACATCAGTTTGTATGATCACATGTTGTAAGTGGGGTCAGTATTACAGAGTAGAGGATTTGTCTATTTATTTTATATGTCTTTTTGTTGGACCTTGAATATTATATCATTAAAAAGAGTTGTTCTATTTTCTCACTTGGCCACATCCTATCTACTTTTGTTGTCGTGTTCCTCTTTTCTTTTCCTGTTTCTTCGTTGCGTAAGTTGTTGTAATGCAGTCTGGGATTGTGGTTTCCAAACATGACATCTGTTTGCTGCCTTGTAGGATGAAGAAAACAAGTGATTTCCAGATCAAGTGATTTTTCTGTAAGAAATAATGAAATTGCCAGGCTGGATGGTTTATGACACTGAATGGTTAATGTGCATCTCTCCAACCGTCTTATAGCTATGTGGCCTATAAGCGAATGCTATCAACTCTGTCTGCTGTGTTCTCCGACAATTGACATGTGAATTCTTAAATTGAACCCCCCCCCCCTAATATTCTGGTCATATTCACACCTCATGTCATGTTGTAAAATATACCAGATCCATCATGTGATTGCACAAAACGATTTTCCAGTGTATTACAGAGGTGTGACTAAGCGGCATATGAGCCTTAATAATGCACAGTCATACTGTTTGTACACATTTCTACTTTAATGGGGGTTCTCCCATCTCATTCTTTCAGCCAGGCTGCATGAAGAGTCTCCTTCTCACTTCCTGTATTTCTCCTCCGCCTCTCCATCCCTGCTGAACCGGGCACAGAACACTGAAGCAGAGCAGATAATATGCATATGCTTGTACAGAACAGACTCAGTGTTATCTGTGTGTTTACATAGAGAGATAAGAGACCAGGCTTTATCAGCAAAGTGCAATTAGCTGAACCTATTGTCCTATATCCGAGGTCCGTGGTTATAGCAATGCTGTGTAAACAATGGGTGGAATAAATTCACATAGCAGGCAAAAAAGGCAGAATTTCTAAAGCGATATATTTAGGAAAAGTCTTCAATTTACATAAGCTACCAGTATAGATAGGATCCTTGAGATGGGAATACCCCTTTAAAGCGAACTTTTGTACTGATGATCTAGCCACAGGATCCTGCACAGATGATCTGATCTAGCAGCCTCAGGGTGCCTAAAGCTACAATGCATGCAACGCCACTCCTATACAAGTTATAGGAGCATCAAAGCAACCTGGTCTACTGCATAGTGATGAATCCTGTGAACTGCTGTGCAGCTGCCATTACTTTTATAGGATTGGCACTGCATGCACTGTAGCTTCTGGCACCCAGAGACTGCTAGAACAGATGATCTGTGCAAGTTGCAGGTGTCTCCCCCAACTGATCACATTTTCATGAGCTATTCAGTGGGCAGATATTGCAGTTTCTGAAGTCTGATAGAAGTGAATGGAGTGGAGACAGGGTATGTGGACCATTGAGTGGTTTTCGTGATTGCTGGGGCTACGACTGCTGGGATCAGATATTTATCTATGGATTTGATATATGTGTTAGTTGTGGGAAGAGCACTTTTTAGGTAAACCTTGCCAAAAGTTAGAGTGAGTATCTGTAGCCCTATATACAGGCCTACAGGCCACCAAACAGCACAGTGACTATCTGTAGCCCTATATACAGAACCTATATACAGGCCCACTGACTGATTACTAGATTGTAGACATCTGTGATACTAATTAGAGGACACACCGAGATTTAACATATCCCTTTGGTCACATTATTTGCAGGGGGACCATCATTTCTGTCCAGGCCTGTTTTATGAGTTTTATTTATTTATTTTTTTAATTCTGTTGAAGCGAAAAAAATTGTTCATTTTCAGAGAATTTTTATTCATTATTACTTTTGTCAGAGTCACGTTATTTCTGTGACCATTGTGGGTTTTTCTTTCATTAAATGAGGGGACCAACAATTTTCTCCAGGAGTCTATTTTTTCATTACTTAGTAATAATTGGAGTCTGGGGTATCATACCCCCTGTTAACCTTCAGTTGATAAGGTCATCCATTGCTAAAGCCTGGTAAATGCCTTTAACTCGGAGACAAAACATATTTACCACTAAAGTCTCTTTTACTTGACCATATTGGGGCCAAGGAATATGGTCCATGTGTTCACTGCATTTCCATGCGCACCATGACTCTTCTGAACTGGACTCGCCACACATGTTGTGACTTCAGAACTAGCATGACGTCTCTGTCCCGTATGTGTTAGCTTATCTAACTTGGTCCCTTCTGCCAGGAGTGCTTGTGGTTTTGGCAGCTTGCATAGCCTGACACAATACAGCCCATTGATAGATAATATATAGTGCCATAAATAGCATCTGACCTGATAAATCCTGCAGGAAAGCAAGGAATTTCCTCCTTTCCTGTTTAAAGGGAAAGTCCATTGTTAGAGGTGTATTCCCATATCACAAAGTAGTGACCTATCTATAGGACGCACATTGTGCCAATATCAGACTGTTTAATACTGTAAGTGGAACTATAGATGGTAAAACTGTATTACTGGAGCAGATCTGCTGTCTGAGACTCCTGGAAGGCAGAAGGGGGATTATGATGATGACAACCTTAAGTCCCAGTCTGGATATGTTGGGAGTAGTTGTTGTTTGCTCTGATCCGATGTGCTTTGTTGTGGTTGGATGGGAGGCAGGTTGGACCTGTAGAGCCGGTGAGCAGAGGCTGTGTGTTGTGGCAGGCAGTGTATCTGATCTGTATCTAAACATGCCTAATATACCAGGCTGTTTATTATTACAAGGAGTTTGTGGGTTACTTCATGTGACGAGAATCTCACACTCTGGTCTCTGAGTCTCCTCTATACAATATTCTGGTCCTTACGAGAAGTTTTATAGGTCATGAGATTTTTAAGATAATGGTGGGGGAATGTGGTCATGCCAGTTTTTCAGCAGCCATTTGCATCATAAATGTTCCACCAACGCATCACTTTGTCCGTTTTCTGATCTGCTCACCACGTTTAGGAAAAGGAGGAGGAGCAGGTCCGGTATTAAGTTGGACTGTGGCAGGGACACCTCGTCCTAACAGATTTACTAGTATTCATGCCAGGAAGGGGGCAGTCCATGGCTGGTGTATGCAGGACCTCCTCCGAGGTCAGAATTATTAAGACTACAGTGTCATAATAATTCGGGTGCATCTGCCCCTAGTGCACTCAATGTTAAGACTGGAGCACTGTGCCCATCTTGATAAATTCCCCCAATATCTTTGGGATCTGGGCCCCTCCTTCTTAAAAAAACAAACAAAAAAAAAAAAACCAGGGCCGCCCCTGAGATCTGCACAGATTAACTGATCAAAGCATCTAGTGAGCATGGCTTACACTTCATAGGCCATGTAACGTCCTATTCCTGGTCACTTGTTTGTAGCTCCTTCCTATTCAAGTGAATAGGCTGAGCTATAATACCAAGCACAGCCACTATACGATAGATGGCGCTATTCTTGGTAAGTAGAGTCCGTAAAGCTTGTCTGGATGCTGTGGTCTCTTCACATAGCTGGTTGGTGAGTCCCTGGGTTAGGGATAGGTCATCAATATCTATCATAGTCTAGAAAAACTGTGTATGGCCCATGTGTGCATGGGTATGGTCAGCCTTAAGACTGCATCAAACCCATCTGCACCCAAAGCTATGGCTGGGACAACCCCAAGAGATGACATGTAGCCCCTGTGTATTTACCAGCAAGTTCTGCTATAGCTTTGTGCTCTGGGTAGTAGCAGGTCCAGGTGGAAAGCTGTAAGCCCATGTTATTTCTGTAGCCCCTACATTGTCTATGTCTTTAAGTTCACTTGTAAAGAAAGTGTTTATTTTCCTCTCAGGAGTACACAGCAGAAGATCACATCATTTAGAATTTGTGTACATGTGCATATTTTCATTCCATACAATCTCAAGATTGTGCACATTTGTAATACCCACCCATAGATCCCCAAGGACCTTACTGTCCGCCTGTATGCCTGTATGACAGTGGCATAAATACCGGGGTAGCAGCTACCACAGGGCTTGGGACCTTAAGTGGCCCAATGGGCCCCTGATGCCGTGTTTTTTTTTTGTTTTTTTTTTATAAATAGTCCGTTACTGGGTGGAGTAACCCCAGCATGTAACGGGCCCTAATTACTTACCAATCCCTGCTCCTGCTTATGGCCGTGTTTGCTTCCCCTTCTGTGCCCCATATCATGTTGCTGGGGCTCCTTGACACGCAGAAGGAGACCTCCAACAAATACTATTATTATTATATTCTGGGGTCTTTTCAGATCCCGAAGTATAATGATTGGAGACCTAGGGGAGGTGTGCAGAGGTGCACCACTAATGAGGCAGGGTGAGGCAGCCGCCTGAGACGGAACTTTTGGAGGGGTGGCAATTTTACCATTTTTCTTTTTTTATTCTAAATTAGCCCAAGACAGGCCGCTCTGAAAACAAAACTGAGCGGACCTGTCCTGGGCTGGCTTAGACCTCTGCGTCTCAGCGCAGGTGTCGATGATAAGATCTCATAACGCCTCCTGTGTTGAGACGTCTAGTCTTATACGTGGGTGAAGGAAGAGGAGGCGGCAGCTCCAGCATGGGATTGCAGGTATGTGAGGATACCGTTTTTTTGTTTTATTTTTTTAATAGGCACTACCTGCTCGAGTATTCCCAACAGGTAGTGGGCCATTTCCCTACCTATGCCCCACGCTCCTGTATATGGCTGCCGCTAGCTTCTCCTTCTATAGGACGCGGAAGGGGGGAGCAGAAACGGCTGTGAGCAGGCCCGGGCCCACGAACCCCAACAACTACCGCTCTTATTATACTCTGGGTTCTTTTTAGACTCCCCCCCCCCCCCCCTCCAGGTGTAATAGCAGGCTAGCAGGCTTCGGGCCTTTATTGTAATGTCCCATATGTTATGTGGACGGTCCAGGTGACGTCTGGGACATTACCATAAAGGCCTGAAGCCTTGGCTAGGAATAACACTGGATCCAGGCGAGGTGAGTAACAGTGTTTTTTATGTTTCTTCATTTCCCCTGGGTTGGCTACTATGGGGCATACTAGAGGTTACAGGGGCCACAGTGGCCCCTGCAACCTCTATTATGCCCCACAGTGGCCCACTCAACCTCTATTATGCCCACCCTTGGCCCCCTATAACCTTTATTATGCCCCACGGTCTAGTGTGCCACTTTGGGGCATAATTCCAAGTGTAAGGGACATTTAGAAAAGAGTTCATTAGGGAACATTCTAAATAGAAGGGGCCTCAGATAGCTAGAGATATATATCTATGTGTGGGTGAGGTGCGTAGAGAATTGAGGAGTCAAAGATGTCTTTGTTGCAAACTTTAGAGACAAGTCACAGCTGGAAGAAATGGTCATGGTGGATCAAAAGGAAGAGATGGGAAATTAGCGATGAGTCAGAGAGGCCTAATGTAAGTCTTAAAATGTTACTGCACTGGATTCACTATAATGTTACCACCAGCACCTCGATATTCCCCCCCCACCCCCTGGTATTTAGTCTAAGGGGGGGGGGGGGGGGGGTCATCCTTCAATCGTCCACCTTAGGGTGCATAAACACTGAGTATACGCTGACTGATTCTGAAATGAATGAGATCTGCTTTGTACGCGCTGATTCTGAACGTGTTTTATCGTTCAGAATCAGTCAGCGTATACTCAGTGTGAATGCACCCTTAGGCAGCACAGAGGCTAGGTTCACCACTGGAGGTGAGGGAACATAAAAAAAAGTGTTGCTCATCTCTCTTGTGCTCCGGCAGTCTTCGGGCCTCTTTGGTGACTTCACATGGACACTAGACTAGCCCACACGACGTTTGTGCAGACACTGAAGAAGCCTGAAAGCATCAGGGAGTGCACTGGAAGCCCAGGAGATGGAAGTAAGAGTGGTTTAATTTTTGTCACCTACCTGGATCTCTGATCATTATACTCTGGGGTCTAAAAGACCCCAGACTGTAATAATTGTTCATGGGTGGTCCACTATGGGGCATAATACCGTGTGGAGGGGAGGCTGTGAGACCAAATCCCGTATACAGGAGCAGATGTGGAACATTATACTGTGTGTAAATGGGGGCCGCTGTGGGACATTATACCGTGTGTAAATGGGGGTCGCTGTAGGACATTATATCGTGTGTAAATGGGGCTTTATACTGTGTGTAAATGGGGGGCGCTGGAAAGGGGGGTGCTATGCCGTGGGGGAGAGCCAAGTCAAAAGTTTGTTGGGGAGCCCTGTCTTTGCTAGTTATGCCCCTGAAGGGCGACATCTCCATAATCTAATGCTGTATGAAATGCCATATGACGGTACATAAAGTACATTCTGCTCTATAGCATGGTTTGTAGCCACATTCTTTCCTAATCTTTATTACTACAACTACATCCAACCCACATGGCTACAGTCACAATCCTTCTAAGGATGACTGCCCAACTGGATGCCAAGACATTTCCTCTCTGCAAACAATTGTGATTTCACAATTTGCTTGCAAACATCTCTCCAGCCTTGCTGTCCGGTTTCTATCATGGCAGTAAATGGTATGGTCTGTACAGGAGGTGGTGGTGGAGAACGTCTGGGTGTTTCCCCGGGATCCACCATGGTATTTCTCTACATGCATCGTCTTGCCTCTGTGCTGTGGGTTTACTGAGTCATATATTTCTAACCTTTGATGCCTCATCCTATTACATCATCATATATACTACTGTAGTCCTTGTATTTTATGCTTTTTAGACACCTGTATGACTAATGTTGAGTATCTCAGTTTTGCTTGAATGTCAAAATCTATTGTTTACATAAAATCTTACATTCAGGGAAGTATATTGGCAAAATTTCTTCCAGAGAAACCATACTATTGTTCAGGTGTGTTTATTGCGGTGCTATATGGGGCTGTAGGTAACTTACCATAGTGTGGAAGTAGGGCAATGTGGCGGCTCTCACACTTTTCACTCTTTTTAACCACTCCAATCCCTATTCTTCTTTTATCATTGAAAGATAACAGACTCGTCTGCATAAATCACTGAACCACCTTCCGTCTATTTTACTCCTCCTTTCTACTGGGGACATCTCTCCAAACTCTGGCCCACCTTCCTTCACTAACTTTTCCTCTTCCTACACACATAGAAGAACTATGGCTGCAAAATGGTGTAATTCCACTTAAAGTGGGCAGCTAGAGACTGACAAAGATTGACGCCTAGATAGGGAAGATATTTGTCTTTAGCTTGGGAGATCAGTGTGGTTGTAGCTGATGGGATGTTACAGTGCAGGATTTCTGATTTGGAGGTATTAAAGATAGCCTTGTAAACTTGGAAAGAATATTAAATTTGAAAGGGAGACTAAGGGGTTGGTAATGGTTAGCAGCATGTCCTCAACAAAAACATTGGATTTATACTCACAATCCCCAATCTGCATACCTTGAGTGTCCGGGTGAGAGCGGATAGTTATTGCCAGGGGTTCAATGGCCAGGGCAATTAAGGTGGGGGACAATGGTAGTCATGGCAAGTGCCTTGGCAAATATGGATGGGCTTAGGTGAGTCAGTTGGGAGCTTCAGATACATAACGGGGTCACAGTAGACAGTAGCTCTCTGAAATTGACCGGTTGTGCCCATGAATCTGAAAACGTGAGCCAGGTACGTCCAGGAAAGGCTATCAAAGGCCCTTTTCAATATCAAGGTCTAGAAGGGAGATGGGTTTATGGTGACAGCCCAGTGGACTACATTACAAAGCATCCGGACATTATCAGAGGTTTGGGAGGAAACCAACTTGGTCAGAGTGGACAAGGGATGGCAAAAGGTGATTTAGGCATGATACAAGCTTAATATCTACAAATTAATATCTACAAATAGGCCTATAATTGGAAGGGGTGGTAGCATCCTTCCCCAGTTTGGGATTAACTGTAATGGACACATGAAACATATCCTGGAATCTCCCTCCCTGCAGAATGTGATTAAACAGCAACAGGAGGTAAGGAGAGAGGATCCCTTTACTATAACAAAAAAAATAATAATAATAATGGGAGGAGAAGCCATTCGGGCCTAGGGCTTTACAGTTTTTAAGGTGATCAATGGCGGTCTACAACTCCTCAGAGGTGATGGGGTCATTCAATGAAGACACCTGGGAGTGGGAAAGGAAAGGGAGGCTAAGGGAATTAAGAAATATAAAACTCTCCCCAGGATTGGTCAGGACCAAGGTTGAGTAAAGTTTCTTGTAAAATTGGTGGAAATGAGTATATATAGTATTAGGATTAGAGGTCATGATACCACCAAGCTCACGTATTTGGTAAATGGTATTCTGTTTCTGACGCACTCTTAATTTGGAGGACAACAACTTATCTGATTTGTTACTATATCTATAAAAAGAGCTTTAATCCAGCGTATTCCCTTGGTCCAATGCACCAAAATGGCGTCAAGCTGCAGTTTCATATTCCTCAAACATTCTGTGAGAAATCGACTAGGACCTCCATGGTCCTTCTCGGGATACCGAGATCAATTAGTGCGAGGATCAAAGGTGTAGCTGGGGGGCTTTGCAATGATGTCATTGTCTTGAGCCGTCCACGTTAGGACGTAGAAGTCCTGCTACTTCCAGCAAGCATGCTACTGCAGTGCCGGCGGTGAAGGCTCTTCCTCGGGGGAATCAGTGGTAAATGAGTAGCATTAACTTTTTTTTTTTTTTTTTTTTTAAACTTCACTTTGGGCATTTTAATTGGAGGTAAGGGGGGGGGGGGGATACATAGAACTGGGAATTTTAGTAAGATAAGAGGCCATAGCTAATATAAGGGGTTTTAGAGGACTTTAATAAAAGAGGATATAAATTATAGAGAAAGGTCAGTGGGGGTTGTATGAATTTAAGGAGAGATAATATTAGGGGGCTATTAAATAAAGGGGGCACATATGAGCGTTATTACCGTATTTTTCGGACTATAAGACGCACTGGACTATAAGACGCACCTAGGTTTTAGAGGAGGAAAATAGGGAAAAAAAATTTTGAAGCAAAAACTGGTAAAATATTTAATATATGGGAGTTGTAGTTTTGCAACAGCTGCAAGGCCACATTGACAGGTGACCCTGCAGCTGTACGGGGATGCATAGAGCGTTTTTTTTGCGGGGCCAGCTGTACTTTTTAGTTATACCATTTTGGGGGATATCTATTGCTTAGATCACCTTGTATTGAAAAAAAACAGGAGGTGATTTAGAACTTTTATTTATTTTATATTTTTAAAGCTTTTTTTTTTTTTTTTTTTTACTATTTTATTCCCCCCCGGTGGCTTGAACCTGCGGTCACTTGATCGCAAGTCCCATAGACGGCAATACAACTGTACTGCCGTCTATGGGACATTCTGTCTATTAGTATTACGGCTGGTCATAGAGACCAGCCGCAATACTAATATAGCCGTGACAGGCCGGGGAGCCTCATTAGGCTCCCGGCTGTCACCCGAACAGGTCGGCTCCTGCGATATCGCCGCGCAGGAGCCGGCCTGCAACTTTACAGGTACGGGGCCGGTGGGGACCGGCCCCGGGGGAGAAGGGGCTACGGATACTGACCCGGCATCCGCTGTACTAGAGAGGCGGATGCCGGGGAGGGATAGACGCCGGGGCCTGAGACATCGCTACGATCCTCTGCCATGCATGAAGCCAGCGGCGGGGGCACGGAGGAGCCCCTGCCGCTGCTGGCTTCATGCAGGGCAGAGGATCGCAGCGATGTCTCAGGCCCCGGCACCTGTAATGGCGTCTATCACTTGCCGGCTTCCGCCTCTCTATTACAGCGGATGCCAGGCGCCACTTTCAGACTATAAGACGCACCCTTCTTTTCCCCAAAAATTTAAAAGTTAAAAAATTAAAAAGACACATGTGGGTATTATTAATTTCCAGGGGATTTTATATCATATATTTTCTAATTGGGGGGTAGCAGCAGAATGGAGATTTTATGTAGTCGAGGACAATATGGTCGGGTGCCTGGAAAAGTGAGGAGCCAAAGATGTCTGTGTTACAAACTTCACAGTCACAACTGGAAGAAGTGGTCATGGCGGACCAGATGGAAGAGACGATAACAAACAAGTCGTCACCTGTAAGTCACAACGCTGTTCCTATACTGCATTTACCTAACTGGTCTTCACAGCTCTGTGTAGAACCACTACCTATTAAGATACAGTCACTGTATAGTTATAGTGTTGGTATACCTGAGTTGGCCGCCCACTTGGACGTGTTCGCTCCCCCTGTGCTGAACCCCTAGCTACACCTCTAGTGAGGAGCATTGGATGGCTGGAATGCAAAATGAATCGTAACCAGGTCATGATCTGACCAGACACAAGGGACATGGCAAGCATATGCAAGGGCAGGGAGCAGAGAGGTAGCTAGGTAAATCCTGTCCATACTGGTATAGTCATGATGGGCCAGGAGAAATAAGTGTAGCCTCGCTTATTACCATGGAAGTCCCACCAGGCATCTGCCATGTCCAAGGTCTGCAATGCAGCCTGTACCTTGGCCTTGGAAGAAAGCTTGTTGGCAAATGGAGAGGATCGGTCAAGGACAGCATTAGGGTATGTTCACACATCAGTATGCCATCAGTCCATTTGAATTCAGTTTGAGACTAAAAACGGACTGATACACATACTGATTGCATACTGACACCTTTTTATGCTGATAGCAAACGCTGTCCCTCCCCTAGAGGACAGATAAGGGGATTAAAAGTAGCAATTGTAAACAGAGTAGAGATAAGGAGATATAATAAATGTCCTTGTGTCCTCCTTATCTGTACTCTGTTTACAATAGGGGACGGACAGCACAGCGTTTGCTATCAGCATAAAAAGGTGTCAGTATACAATCAGTATGTGTATCAGTCCGTTTTTAGTCTCAAACTGAATCCAAACGAACTGATGGCATACTGATGTGTGAACATACCCTTAGTGGTAAAAAGTCTCCACACCGAATCTGAGGAGGAATCTGATTGTCTTTAAAGACCACAAAGTTTATGAAAGAAGGCTATGGGAGACTCGGTGGGGGTGTACAAATTCGCCAGACAAAGCTTTAGAGTGCAGAATGATATAGTGGCCTTGAGGATCAGTTACTATATCTTACCTGGAGAGGAACAGAGGTCCTCAGTAGGCTTGCTATACCTCTACTCCTGGATTGGTTCAGAGCCTGACGCCTAGGACAGGTGAGTAAAAATGTTTGAGTTATTTTACTCACCTTGGAAAGGGGTCCTGTGGCGCGAGACGCTGAGTTCCTTTCTGTTATTGATATGGCCGGGCCTGATCCGGAGTTATCAGACTCTGTATCCCAGCAGCCCCTTTGGGGACAATTGTACAGTTTGCCCCACCCCACGCTAGCCCTACCACCATGATCTCCTCCCCTGTGTTTTACACATTGTTTTTGATGTTTTGTCTTCATACTTGACTAAGGTTTCTTTCTTATAGGCTTGACTAGCCGGTTCCTTAATGAACAGCCTTCCGTAGAAACTGTGTCTGGATTGAATCATAACACTATGTAATTATAACATATCTTACCGAAAGAAGGAGGAACCAGAGCTATTGGAGGACAACCTATATCCTGCTCTGATCAGGTTGGGTAACTTACTGTGGCTCTAAAAAACTGGGAAAGCAACCATATTGCATGAGATTTAAGCCGGTGTGTATGAAGTAGTGTTGGACTTGCCCACTAGAGGACCAAAGGATCCACCATGGGCCCAGGCTCCAACCCAATAATGGTCCAGCAGAAGACACCCAAATTTGAAGGGTACTATGGCCTATTTTCTAGGGAGGGCCCCAAGATCGTTTTATCTGTTAAGATCTGTATCCAAGGAACCTCAATCCAACACTGATGAAGTATGACCATGTTCTGAGGAAGGGGCAGCCAGTGACCGCCAGGAATCATACAGTGTATCTTGTGTGGTATATCCTACATTTTATTAGAAGCGTCCCCTGGCGATCAGCTGGTCACAAGGTGTCTCTTTACTGAGATCTCTAGTGATCAGCTGCGATCTGTAGAAGAACTGGACAGCAAGTGTTCACTTTCACTGCAGCACCACCACTGGAGAACTGAAGAATTGCACAGTTCTCATTGAAATCAGTGGTCAATTTTTTTTTTTGTTTTGTTTTGTGTGGGCACACATGGTTCTCCAAAGAGAGGGACTTTATTTGTAGGTGCTGTATCCAATAGGTGAAGGGCATTAAAGGGGAACCTAAACCCTATTAGAATATTTCACAATTGATTTTCTGTTAGATGAGGCCAATAAGAGGGTTTTATTAAAGTTGGTGTTTCTTCTGTATTTTGAAAGATCATCGTATTCCGCCCTTCCTGAGTGGTTAGAGGACTCAGATCTTCTTGGGAGTGCATGTCTGCCGTTTTTGTGAATCCTTATGTCTGAATACGCTTAGTCAGCAGTAACAGTGCTACACAATGGGTCATAAGTCACTTGTATTTCTGCAATAGTTGTCCTTAGTCACTGGCGTGTCTACCATTGGTTGTGTTATGTGCACACAGTGTGAGAAGATGACCCAGCAGTACACAGCCATAACTCTGCACCACTACTACGAGGAATACAGGGTAGTAAGAAAAGCCAAGCACTAATAGCATATGTGCTGCCCTTTACACGTGGCTAGATTGCCTTATAACATCAAATATATCTAGTTGAGGTAGATTCTCTGCAGTTACCCTGTAGGCCTGTCAACAGGCTATCTCATCCGGCCAATCCGTTCCTCTACAATGGCCAATACAGGAGAAAAGTAGCATTACAGGCTGGCCATTGAGATAAAAGCTAATCATGTGATGCAGGCCCACACAGTAGTCACAGGATAGGACATCTGTATGTGATCTGTAGGGTCCAATGCGGGGACCCTGCAGATCAGCTGTTCCTGAAGACGCTGTAGTAAATGGGCGTAATAGGATCAGTGCCGAAGCCCAGTTCAGTGTGTAGCGGAGATTCCAAGGAGCTGCAGCTTCACTCATATTACTTGTATTAGGAGTGTCCTGCCCATGCTCCCTGTCCACAGCACTAGCTTCCATAATAGACAATCTGCGCAGGTGCTGGACTCCACAGATCACATATTGATGACCTATCTATTGGCCGCCAGAGGAACACTGACTTTGCTGTCGGAAGAGTGACTGAGCATGTATGACCACAAGCATTCTGCTCAGGTGGACATGCATATTACTGTACACTTTTGAACACCAGGTGGCACCACATTGTGGGCTAATCTCTTTAAATGTACAGCAGAAAACATCAGGACCATCCGGATTCTAAGATGCACCAAAAAATGCCGGGTTTGAAGGCATTTTATATCCTCCCATCTGGTGATAGGCAAGAATCGGAACATCTCTTCCATTATGTGGAGTGAACTGCATGCAGACACCTGATTGGTAGAGAGACGAAAAACACAACTCGTTCCCATAAAGTTTGTGGTTCATAGGTGAACATCTTTACTTGCAATTTTATGTTCTATTCCCACAAGGCAGACTTGTTGCATGCTGTCCGCTGTTCTTCCTAACCACCCCATATACATGCATGCTTGGCTAGGCTGGTGTGCATGCAATTGTCTCATTTATCTGACTGGGATGTGCAAAAATCCATGTCCAGTCCTATTTAAATTAATGGAACGGATATCCAGTTGCTGAAATTTCTGCAATAAATCTGCCCCATGTGAATATACACATAAGGGAGATCTGGATATCTGATGACATGGTGCTCTACCAGTTTGGAGCAGTTACTGGTCATTCGGTGCCATTCAGGTACATGTGGGTTTTCTATGTGCATGTCTAATATATAAATAGTTTGTTTTTTTTTTTTGAGGAGCTGAGACGTAGGAAACAGCTGCAGTGAGGAATGTTTCTGCCTACAAGGAAGTAGGTGTTCAGCGCTCCTCCCTGTGCCAGCCCTGTCTATAACCTCTGCACCTTAGTACTACGTTCTGCCTCTCACATGGGACCAGACGTCTAGATGAGCCCCGGTACCTGAAAACCTTCATGCAGGTCAGTTTCTGCTCACTTGACACTATCCTCTGTGTTACTGGTGCTGTAGTATGAAGCGACGCACAGCAGAGCTAAGTTTGTTACTTGGCACTCCTTGCTCACCATGATAGCACCGTGTTATTTGTAGTTTCCATAAGACAGCTGCTACGCTCTACCCATTACAAAGGTGCGCAAACTATGCAGAGAGCTCAATGACGACAACGTCAGCTCTGCTACATCTGTAAACTATATAAAAAGAACATAAGTTTGCAGATGGATCCACCACCTATTTCTGCCACTGTTTATTAAGCCATGTTCACATCTGCTTTGATTTGTCCCTTGGAGGACCTGAAGCACTGGAAAACAAAAGGATTGACAGGAACGGATCCCCGGGGCCCCATTGACCATAATGGGGGGTCAGTCGGGTGTCTGTTATTTATATACACATTGATTGATGGGTTTTCAGGATTTTTATTATTTGGGATTTGTACTAGTCTCTGTACCAGACTCCGACATAGGTGTGAACATAGCCTTACTTGACTGGACTTCTGTGACGTCACTGAGCATCAGTATGTGGTTCTAGTCAGTGACTATTCCATAGATGTAGTGGTGGTGAATACATTCCCTTGTCTTGTATTGTTATTGCCCATGAACTGATACTATACAATACCTCGCATATCTCCAGCTGTCAGAGCATCCGGTAATATCTGCATCTGTTATGAGCAGCTCTTCAGGTAGGCGGCACTTTTAGGAATTTGAGCTTAAAGGGGCCGTCCTCTTTGAAAAAATAGATTTTTGTTAAAGGGGTCCATGAATAACAGAAGCGTAACTTAATACTCTTAGGCAACACATATAATCGGGCCCCCACTTACCATGTGCGATCTATAATACAAGTGTCCTATTATGTTGTAAAGAGGCCTTTGAGCCCTCCGCACACTTCAGGACCCGGTTGCGATTGTTACGACTGCACCCCCTAAAGCTACACCCCTGACTGATGATAACCTTATCATAGGTTGTTCCAGAGCTGAGACCACCCCAGCTGTAAATTTTAGGGGAAACTTGACACAAAAGTGTTGTATTTCTCTGCAGCGCCACCACAGGACAAATGAAGTATTACATGTTTACTACTGAAATCCGTCAGGTATTGGACAATATAAAGGTCCATTCACACGGAGGAAAATGGGGAGGAATTTGGTGTGGAATTTTCCACGCTGAAAAAAAAGTCTCCCATTGACTTCAATGGGTGCTGCTAGCTTTTTTTTCCGTTAGCGGAATTTTCCGCTAGGGGAAAAAAAATCTATTAAAATCAATGAGAGGCTTTATTTTCAGCGTGGAAAATTCCACACCAAATTCCTCACCATTTTTCTCCATGTGAATGGACCCTAATGCTGCATACAGTGCTATTTGGCTGCCATTATACTAACAGAGCTGCGCCAATTCCAGCATCCTTGTGTGCTCAGCAGCCAAGAGTGTTTCATTAATAAGTCGCTTGTTTACTGGAATTGTTCCCTGTTTTGACGCACGTGAGGCTTCTCTTTTTACCCTAAGGGCAATTGTAAATTCTTTCTAATTATATCCAGCTTACTGATGGAACAATACCAATACCATCTCCCTATGACCTTATTTCCAGGCTGCACCATTATGGAAATCTAGCACAAGTAAAAAGTCATAGATGAATAGAATTCCTGATCAGCAGTGAAGACTGACAAACCCACACTGATAAGGTATGTACAGATTAAGCACTGAAATAACAACTATAAAGATAGCATAACTGTATACCATGGCTGTTTGGAAGAATTTCTAGTATTATTTGTGAAGTCTGGGTATGTTTGGTTTGCTAAAAGTATTGACGCACATGTTGGATTTTATTACGCGTTGTGTGATGATAAAAAGAAAAAAAAGTTTTGTCTTGGCGAGCTTACCCTGTTTGTGCTGCATATCTTTCATGTGCACATGTAACAGAGCTAGGATTGTCCTTCTAGGGCAGACCTGGGCAAAGTCCGGCCCGCGGGCCATATCCGGCCCTCTTACTGATTCAGTCCGGCCCGCACAGCTTTGACTAGGGAGGCGTGTCTAGGGGGCGTGCCTTAGTGCCGGCCGAAGATGGAGATGTGGAGCGTGTCATAAAGTACTGAGAGATGTAAGGTGAGCTGCAGGGTGGAGAGAGAGAGAATGTGTGTGTGTCTATGTGTGACTGTCTATATGTGTGCCTGCCTGTCTATATGTGTGACTGTCTATATGTGTGTGTGTGTCTATATGTGTGCCTGCCTGTCTATATGTGTGCCTGTCTATATGTGTGTGTGTGTCTATATGTGTGCCTGCCTGTCTATATGTGTGTGTGTCTATATGTGTGCCTGCCTGTTTATATGTGTGCCTGCCTGTCTATATGTGTGCCTGTCTGTCTATATGTGTGCCTGCCTGTCTATATGTGTGCCTGTCTATATGTGTGCGTGTCTATATGTGTGTCTGTCTGTCTATATATGTGTGTGTGTGTGTGTGTCTCAGTAACCTAGGGGCAGAGATGGAAGGGGAATGTTATACTAGGGCAGAGATGGCAGATGGAGGGGGGGACATGAAACTGGGGGGGACATGAAACTGGTGGAGAGATGGAGGGGGGGACATGAAATGGGGAAAATAAAGGGGGATATGAAACTGAGGGAGAAATGGAGGGGGGGGGGGACATGAAACTGGGGGAAGATGAAGAGGGCACTTAGACTGGGGGGACATTAAACCGTGGAGGAAGCTGTAGGGGGACCTGTCTGCCTCTAGTTGCCCCCAGTTTAATGTCACCCTCCAGCTACCCCTACGATTTATTGTCTGCTTCCAGCTTCCTGATTTTAATGTCCCCCTCTAGTTGCCCCCAGTTTCATGTCCCGCTCCAGCTGTCAATTTATTGCCGCCCTCCAACTACCCCCACAGTTTAATGTCCCCCTCCAGCTGCTCCAGTTTCATGTCCCCTCTAGTTTCCACCAGTTTATACTGGGACACCAGGAGAGGGACCTAATACTGTGGGACAGTTGGAAGGGAACATTATAATGTGGGGGCATATAATGTACGGGTGACTGTAGGAGGATTATACTGTGTGGGGGCGCATGGAAAGATGATTGGGAATGGGCGGAGTCAACGTAGAAGTGGGTGGAGCTAAATTTGTCGTGGTGCGGCCCTCTAGCATAGTTTCAATTTCTTATACGGCCCCATGGGAAAATTAATTGCCCACCCCTGTTCTAGGGTATATTCAGATGTAGCAGAGCTCAGATTGTCCTATTAGGGT
Source organism: Leptodactylus fuscus (assembly GCF_031893055.1). NCBI lineage: Eukaryota > Metazoa > Chordata > Amphibia > Anura > Leptodactylidae > Leptodactylus > Leptodactylus fuscus. Next base: position 40,096,341 of record NC_134275.1, read on the forward strand.
ATATTCACATGTAGCAGAATTTTTGCAGAAATAATGCAACTGTTCCTTAACAGAACAGGCACAGAGCTTTCATCACCAAATCTGCTGCATGTGATTATAGCCTTACTACTTGGGATAGTACAGTGTCAACTGTGGTTTTGCATGGAAGTCTTGGGCTAGATTCACATGGGAGACAGATACTTAACTTTCTGCTAGGGGGGAAATAAGCATCCTGGTCGATCTTTTTTGGACGGATTCCACCCAAAGGTCTCGTTGAAGTCAATGGGCATAGGAAATCACAAACTGGTATTGCCCAAAGTGGAGGATCCCTTTAAGTCTAATGACAGCTCATGCGGAAAAGCAGTTGATTTTTTATTTTATTTTTTTGCTGTTCTGTGGATATGGATGTAGAATATTGTTCATAACAGAACAACCCCTTTAAGTCCTGAGAAACGCCTTAAGGTTGAGGCCACACCTTGCAGAAAAGCTGCATCATTTTTTAGTCAAAGCCAAAAGTACTGTAAAAAAATGGGTAATATAAAGGAAGCGCTTCACATCTGCCTTTTGCTAAATCCACGCCTGGCCTTGGCCAAAAAACATCAGCAAAATTTGCAACAGCAAAAAAACCCCTGCTTTTCCGCATGAGCTGTCATTAGACTTAAAGGGGTCCTCCACGTTGGGCAATACCAGTTTGTTGAAGGGTGCATTGACAGCAAGTAATATTTGGAGAATCATACTTGGATTCCCTGCAGCACCACCACAGGACAAATGATGCATTACACAGTGTGCATTAAAATCAAAATGGTCTGTGTAATGCATGACCACTCTGGTCCTCCATTCCAAGAAATGAGGATCCTAAACCACGGGCCCCCCTCTATTAACCCAGAATTCCTCAATAGGGTATATGACGGTGGATTATCCAAAGTGGAGAACTAGCTAGGACTTGTAATCTCTGCTCTCCTCAGTTGTTTGCTTCCACGTGCTGCCATTGAGCAACTCGCATAGGAAATTAAATTGGCCATGACTGCAGGTAAATCTAGCAATATTAACCCCTCATCATCTGTGCTTCTGGTATAAAATGACACAATCGGCTCTGCTGCTGAGCAGGGGACATGGGACCCCTGGTATTGTGATCAGTGGGGATACCGACAATCGAATACGGATTACCTTGGCAGCAGGCATTTGATTTCCCTGCAGCGCCATCACAGGAGATACAAGGTATTGCACAGTGTCTATTGAATCAATGGCTGTCCAAGCAGAGCATTAATGTGTTGGGTCCAAAAGTAAACAGAAATAATTCTGTACTGAATGTGTACAGCTTTATCTAATATCTGTGCAGGGGGTGCAGAGTTAGAAGTTACTACCAGGCCTTGATTCAGATCCAGGGCAATGAATCACAGACTGGATTATATATTTCATCCTGCCGTTTTGCAGTTAACCCTTTGCTTCCCAGCTGCCATAGCCATTTATATTACCTGTTATTATTTTTATTACTACATTATTATCCGTTGTCGTTATTATTAATTATTAATAATAATAATAATAATTAATAATAAAAAAATTAATAATATTATTCCACCCAGCAAGACATTTGTATCAATATATGGGTCAGGGACTGGATGTCAATGATCTTCATGCTATGGCTCAGTGTAGTCTGCATTATCTTTAGCTGTAACCCTATACTTACTGAGTACTGGCGATGACGTAAAAAGTCTGCGTTGTGCCGCAAAAAATAAAACTTTGACTTCTTTGGTTAAAGTCTGCAAAACAAGGGCTCATAAAAGATCTATATATTGGGCAATGTATAGCAAGCAACCAAATATAGAGTGAAAGCCCTGACGCCATAATACTAATAAACATTACGTCAATAATGGCTAAGTGAACTCCATTGTGCAGGTTAAAACAAAGGTGTGCATTAGCATATATGCTGGGTATGTATACTATTGCACTACACATACAAAGACATTGTAGGGAGAGCAGAGCTGTGTTTAGCACTAGGTACTGGATGGTCAGTGCCCAGGGTGGCGTCCAGTGGGGTGCTATACCACCTAAGACTTGTAAAGACAGACTGTCTTTACTATGAAAACAGTTGGACCAGCAATTCTGGTGGCTCAGAAGGAAAGTCCTATCAGGTCTATTGCTTAGAAGCTCAGTGAGTCCTGGGTGGACATAGATGTGGAAAAAGCAACTAATTTCAAAACTGATAAAATAGCTGAATATGCAGTTTTCTTGCTTGTTGGGCAGTTTTTGCTAGGATAGTTTGCAGAAGGCCAGCTCAGGTCTTTGCATTTGCAGAAGTCCTCAAAGCCTTACAGTTTCTGTATCACAGTTTTAGGAATCTACTTTCATAACCCTGTATTGTTTTTAGGTCCAAGTTTGAAGCTTTTGTGACACAGTGATGTTACAGTACCAGGATAATATATAGTGATGTCATAGTGCAAGAATAATATACACAGTGATGTCACAGTATCGGGATAATATATAGTGATATCATAGTACAGGGATAATACACACAGTGATGTCACAGTATAGGGATAATACACACAGTGATGTCACAGTACAGGATAATACACACAGTGATGTCACAGTACAGGATAATACACACAGTGATGTCACAGTACAGAGATAATTTAATTTGGCCCCATGGCAGCTGCTGTGCCCACCACCCCCGTAGTTACACACATATGGCACATCACTGCTGTCCAGCACAGAAATAATAACCTGTTTCCTTCTGTCTAGGTATTTCCCTCTGACATCTTTCCATCATGTCTGAAGATGAAGATGAGGAGTGTTGGAATAAGCTGGACTGTTACCGAGTTAAGTTGATCTCCATTATAGATCCTAACCGGATAACCCCATACCTTCGCCAGTGCCGCGTCCTTAACAGCGATGACGAAGAGAAAGTGTTCAATGACCCCAGCCTTGTCATCCGCAAGAGGAAAGTGGGTGAGTTTTAGGTTCATGACTGAAACCCTCTGAATACTTTCTATGCCAGTGTTTGGCACTGGTCTCCATGCAGGAAGTGCAGGCGGTATGGTGACACACCATCACCTGCGGCATAGATGACTGTGCACAGCCAGGTGGGTCAACTCTACTTGTTGCTAGGCAGTATGAATACAGCCTTAGGGTGGTCTTCACCCATTTCAGCGGAGATGGCGACTGGCCGAGGACTAAAGAGATATTTCCGTGTACATGTGTCCGCACTACTGATGACTATTACTGGCTGTGTCACACCTCTGTCTGCACTGATTGTCCCGATATTCACCCCTGTACAGGTATGTTACTGGATATCCTCCAGAAAACTGGATGTAAAGGATATAGCGCCTTCCTGGAGAGTCTGGAACTGTACTACCCTCACCTATACTTGAAGATTACTGGAAAAGAGCCGACACGCGTTTTCTCCATGATCATAGGTAAAACTTATCATGTCTCTGCTTGCTTTGTTTGTCTTAGTTTATTCTGGTTATCTGTCACTGGCCTTGACACTCCCTAAATTGCCGCACCCCTTCCATGTATAAATAGAGAATGGAACCTTGTTAAAGATGTTATCTAGGTGTTATAGCCATTGTGTGACACCATAGAATGTGATGTTTAGGGCACCAGCATAGCTAGTAAAGTACCTGGAAGCATCAGAGCGGCTTCTCTTTACATCCCTACTCTACAGCGCTAAAGCTAACCGTACACATTATGCTGATTCATTCTTTTTGGTGGCCGAGACGTGGAAAATCTGACATGTGGATGCTGCAAGCGGTTGGTTTTGTTGCTGGCCGACAGCTGATTTTAGTCTGCCAAAAACAGATACTCAGTAGTGGAAATTTTTAGACAAAAATGTCAATGTGTAGCTTGAGTGATTGCAATTGTCCCACTTGTGTAGACTCACTTGGGGAAGATTTATCACTCCCGCTACACCAGTTTTCTGATGTACATGGATGATATTGTGGTACACATTTGGCACAAGGTCCTTCCATGCACCAGGCGTGTGCCACAGTCCCCCATTCTGGATGTGAGTTGTAGTGGAAATTTACTCCAGTTCCTAACTGGCACAGATTTCCATTCTGATGCTGGGATGTGCGGATGATTTTTGAAGAGTCCAGAGCTACCTTATAGGACACTTGTCCCCTGCATCATTCGGGGTCTTTATATACTTCATATCTTTTTATATTTCATATCCAGTGGCTAACACTGTACAAAAATATTTTTTCTTTATTAAGACTGGCATACCATACTCCAGTCTCAATAAATCTGCGCCACTCCTTTTCTAAAATGTCCCCTGGTAGTTTAGTTATTGATGGCAAGATGATTTTCATGAATGATCCTATTGTTAAATAGATGGCCGAATGATGGCCATCCAAAACCTCTGTATGTCCGGTGCAGTAAAGTGAATGGAACACACACATAGATGCATTTGATTTTAGGATACATTGCGCCAATTCCGTTACCATATTTGAGAGTATGACTTGGAATGTGGCGTTGATTCTGTTTCCAGTTCGATGACGGTCTGCATCCCCTACATGTAAATGGGGTTTCCCCTTGCTATTGAAAGTTCCTGCTTGGTTTTCAGAGAAGGGGTTTTGGCACTCACTCAAATGCTGCAGTCTCTGCAAACAGCGGAGCTATCCTAAGCATGGGTTATCGATGGTTAACTCTCGTAGATCCACAATAAGTTGAAGAGCAGCCAAGATGTAACCACTGGGATTAGATGGGGCACACGCTGGTATTATAAGAGAAACCTGCTTCGTAATAGATGTGTAACATATGTCTCATAGGCGCCGCGATGACAACAAGCTAAAAGTATGTACATATGATGATGTGTATGTATAATTATCGGCTTCATATTGCTAGGTATGATGCTGGATTTCCTGCCAGCTGGCATCACTTGACCCAAAAACGTGTCTGTATAACATACCGGTTCCTTATTAAAATGCTGACTCTTTAAGGAGTTGTCCAGGGCTAGATATAGAATGTTTTTTTCTTCCAGTAGTAGCTCCACATCCGTCCACAGATTGTGTCTAGTATTGCAAAACAGCTACATTGAAGTGAATGAAGCTATGTTGCAACATCACACACAGCCTGTGGGCAGATGTGGCGCTAGGAATTAGTGCAGTATTTTATTTTCTTATGGCTCTCTTGTATAGACACAGCTGGAGAATCCAGCCTCACCCACCTCCTCATGAACGAAATGTTAAAGGTCCAACAAACTATCCAGGAGGAAAGGAGAAAATACAAAGAGTTGCACGCTGTACTTCAGGAGAAGGATGACGTCATCCGGCAAATGCAGGTGAAGGACAGCGAGTTGAGGAAACACCAGGAGAGGGTCCTCAAGATGAAAGAGGAGGTAGACAACTTAAACAAAGAACTCAAGAAGTGCAAGGATGAGAACTATGAGCTGGCCATGAAGTACGCCCGACAGAGCGACGAGAGGAATACTGCCCTCATGAAAAGCCGAGAGTTACAGCTTGAGGTTGGTGTTGGTGGTAGTAGTAGTAGAAATGAGCTCCCCTGCCAGGGCTGGTGGTAGAGGGGAGGTACCACTGTGGGGGCTGGTGACAGAAGAGAGCGTCCCTGCCAGGGCTGGCGGTGGAGGAGAGTGCCCCTGCCAGGGTTGGTTTTACAAAAATGTGTCCCTTAATAGCTGGTTGTAGGAAAGAGCTTGCTGCAAAGGAAGGTGCCTGCTGTGTCTTGTTGCTGAGGACAGTGACTTTTGGTGGCTTTTATAAAATAGGATGCCAACTTGTGGTTGGTTCTAGATTTGAATGCCTCCCCCCCCCCTCCTCTTGTGGGTAGTCATAGGGCAATATAAATGCCAGATTGTATGTTACAGTCGTGATTTTTGGTGAGGGATTGTTCTTTCTTGGACCTGATCTTGCTTCCTGCTTTGTATATAATGCAGATGTATATCATTTGGAGAATACTAGGCTAATCTACAGGTAACTTTATTTGTGCTACTTTTCTTCCCTCAACCACATGCAGATAGAGAAGCTGAAACATAACCTGATGAAGGCTGAGGATGACTGTAAGCTGGAGAGGAAGCAGACCATGAAGCTAAAAAACGCCATCGAGAAGCAGCCGAGTCAGGATGTCATCTACGAACTGCAGAGAGAGAATGAGCTTCTGAAAGCAAGGCTACAGGAACAAGATAACACTCCTCTGCAGGTAGGGGGCACCTTGGGGGCGGGCATATAGGCTTAATGGCATAAGTGGGTGGGACTTCATGTCTACCCAACAGGTGGGTTTGCTGCATATTGTCTGCTGTTGATATCCTGCTGTAGACTTGTAGTTCCGACACTCAAAGTCTTGTGGTGTTTTCAATTTAAATTCAAGTAGATGATGATAGTTTTTATTTCTTAACTATTTCAGAATTTACCAAAAAACATGACTGGGGAGAAGACAAAATTATACATCCAGGATCTGGAGAATGATCGCAGGGAGGCCCTGGAGCAACATCAGGAACTGGTTAATAACATCTACACCCTTAAGATGAGCCTGAGACAAGCTGAGGACCTCAGAGATAAGGTGGCTGGTCTATACATGGGAGCCCACTATAATGATGTCTGCTGCTGTATAGATCCGCTATCATTAGGCTAGTTCACTAAACATGGGAATTCTCTATGGGTGAGGGGCTACCCTCTGACAAGTTACAGTAGGGCGCAACATGCCTGGCAGTGGGTCACAACAATAAAAGACACTTGATCATTATTGGAGATGCTGTGGAAAACCCTTTAGGGTGCATTCAGACAGGTTGGATAAAAACTTCATCAAAGCTTCATTGGAAAAAACTTCACGCAGTTTTGATGTTATTTTTGCTGCATTTTTTTTATTTTACACGTGAAACTGTTTGACTTGTAAAATGCAAAACTGAACCAAAAACCATCTCAAACCTACATGCTGTTTTAACTGCACCCAATCTGATCGTCTGTATGCAACCTGAACCACCACATTGGGAAAAAGATATTTATTTATATATTTATTAATACATGTGATTGTTTTTTATTTTTTTATTATTATTCAGATTCCTCTGCTTTGTCTTCCTGGTGCAGCTTTCTCCATAGAATTACATTCATTTTGCTGCAAAGTGACTTCAAGTCTATATATTCTTAGTGGGGAATAAAAATTTTAAAGTTTGAAATTTTTTTAAATAAATTTGTATTTGTCATTCATGAATGTCTGTTCTGTCCTCAGTACTTGGAAGAGAAGGACGTTCTAGAACTGCAGTGCACCACACTAAAGAAAGACTCAAGGATGTACAAAGAACGCATTGAAGCTATACTACAGCAGATGGAGGAGGTATGCAGTGAGCGGAACCAGGTAAGAACCGCATCACCTTCTAAGACCCAGTTCACACTGTTTTTAGACTGGATAGATAGGAGCTAGGAAGTTTTGCCTGATACTGGTGAGATCCATTAAAGGCATAGATGAAGGTGCATCTGTTATGATGATCTGGTGGCTTTCAGTACTGTTGGTGGAGGATGCGGGCAGCAATACATTACTCCTTCTGTGTGGTATTGCAACTTAACTCCATTCACTTCAATGAAACTGAGCTGCAATAGCAGACACAGCCTATGGACAAGTGTGGCGCTGTACTGGAAAAAGCAGCCATTTTTTCTAATCCTGTACAGACCCTTTCAGATATTTGATGTTATAAGATGTAATTGTATAGAAAGATACTTAATTTTTTGATAATTTTTCTCTTTGTTTTAGGCCATTGCTACACGAGAACAGTTCTATAAGCAGTACACCAAGAGTCTTACAGAGAAAGACTTGTACAGAAAACAGATTCGTGAACTAGGAGAAAGGTGCGACGACCTTCAGATCCAGCTATTCAGAAGCGAGGGCAAACTCTTAGCTCTGGAGACTAAACTGAAAAGGACGGATTCGCCAGCGCTGGTACAGAATATCCTAAACCCTCAGTAATATCATTTGTATTTGGGGTCCAACATTTCAGTCTCGTATTGGTGCTTCTGTGGGGTGGATTTTATTTCCAAAGATGCAAAGACACTCCTAATATAATTCTATACCAGAAAGCTAGGCAACAGTGACACCTTCTGGTCATCTGATGGTATGACACTACATCATAGAAAGATGTCTATATGGTGTGCATAGGTTTTAAAGAGCAGGTGGTAAATGACTTATAATAGGTTTAGATTACACATTCAGCAGTCTTCGTCTCCGCCTCACTGAGTACATCACACTACCGCCTTGGTATTGTAACTTATTGCCTATTCCTGCAGATTGGATGCTACGTGTCTCACCTACATTACCGTCCATAGTTGCTTTCATAGAAATACAATCACTAGGCTTTTACTGAATTAATTGGTAGTTTGGCCTACTCACTCCGCAGCCCCTTAGGCCCTATTTAGGGGGCATTCACACGATGTAACGCAGCTTTGATTCAGACACGATAACTCACGTAAGAATCTACGCTGCAAAACAGAATCCCATTGACTTCAATGGGTTCCGTTTAATGCGCGTAACACATTGAAATCAATGGGTTAAAAAGCCTCCCATTGATTTCAATGTGTTACGCACGTTAAACGGAACCCATTGAATTCAATGGAATTTTGTTTTGCAGCGCTGATTCTTACGCGAGTTATCGTGTCTGAATCAACGCCGCGTTACATCTTGTAAATGCCGCCTTATGTCTTCCTGCAGTAGAGTTCTGTCCACCTGGGTTAACCCCTAATTGGCCTTGTGTACAGAATCTAATACTCATCTCAGCTGCTGCAGAACATCATACTACATGCCTCAAACTTACAAACGTTTACAAAAAGGATGAGACAGTTTCAGATCAGTCAGTAAATATTGGGCATATCCAATGAATGTTCCTCCTCATAATGAGGTTCTGCAGCAGCTGAGCAGACCATAAAACAAGCAGGCATGTACCTGCATAGAATTCATGACCCTGTTATAAAGCTATTTTCTTCTGCTGTTAACTGGAAACTGTCAACAAGAAGCCTAGACAGATCCGACTTATTCCTAGTATGTGTTTCTATCTAGTACTTTGAGTGCACAGGGGTGATCTGGTTCTGTTTTCAGCTTGTTTTGCCATACGATTTGTTCTCATAATTGTGAACCGTTTTTATAAAAAGATAAATAAATGACTTTTTCCATATGTAAAACTACAAATTCTTTCTATTGATATTTATTATGGGATAGAAAATTGTGAAGATTAAGTGTAGAAAAATCTCCGTTACAAGAAGTAGAGCATAAGTACATCAGAAAAATAATTGTATTAAAGGGATATTCCCATCTGGGTAAGTTATCCTCTATCCACAGCATAAGGGATAACCTGCAAAGTGATGGGGGTCCAACAACTCAGACCCCCATCAATACAATAAGTACAATTACAGGGATATCAAATTTTCAGATACTTTATTTTTGTATGTAAAATTGGGGAACCTGTAATTGTTTGATCGTTCCTATAATAAACTGCAATATTTCTGTATACAGTATATGACTATATATGATGACAGGCCTTCACTACACTCCTGGCTGCCACAAAAACAGACTGGTGCCTCCTTATGATGTTGGGTATCCACATGTTAAAGGTTGTCATGATAGCTAGCAACTTACTGAAGGTTGATCATTTTACAGTGAACCTGTCTGGGCAATTTAGGACCCTAAACCATCTACAGGTCCTCCTGGACCGTGGGGTTTAGTGTTGCAAACTGCCCATAAAGCAATCCGGGGCTACATATAAATAATCATTATACTTAGAGATGAGTCTCATCTGTCTCCTCTCTGATGCTACCAGCGCATGCGCAGTTCTTCACTGAAGCTGGGGAAAGTACATGTTGTCCTCACTACGCATGTGCATGAGGTGCGACACATGCGATCTGAAGTAGAGGTGTATTCCTTCTGCTTCACTGAAGAACTGCGCTGGCGCGGGCGGTACAGCCAATAGGTGGGTATAAAATGTATTTTTAATGTGACTGCAGATTGTGTTATGGAACAGGGCGATTTGGGGGCACTGACCCCTCTGATCCACCTTGACTGATTACCTTTTAAAGATGGCAAGTACCATGCAATGTAACTGCTTAGACACCATGGGCAAATATGACTGTGGCATTTAAGTGGTTAAACAGCCACGATAGGTGTGATCACAGATCGTAACTAATGGCTGTGGGGGTCTGCGTATAATACAGCTGCCACATGCTTCAAATACGCCATATTGCTCCAGTGCACATGCGCCATTAATGTACAGTGGATCCTGCCAAAGCATGAAAGGAACACTCCAGGCAAAACGCTGGGCATAAAGCAGTGGTGGATGGTAAATGGCCATGAAATTCACACCAGTCCATGTGTTTTGCTCTAAGCACTTCATTTCCCATAATGAACCTCACCAGAGAAAGCTTGGATTGGAAATCTGACATCACCAACTTGATGAATAACCTGCAATTTGAAAAATTCTGACTGCAGCTTTGGTGGTGAATGGTGTATAAAGCTGTAAACCTATACACTGCATACAAGGGTCCTGTGTGTAGTGTTGTAGTGAGCATGCAGGTCACCTGGAGTAAGTCACCGATGCAATAATGACTTTTATGGATCAGAACTGTTTATTCCATGCTTCCTCCAAGGCTCCCTGTCTAGCAGCTCCTCCTCCTAGTTCAGCTCCTCCTCCTCCTAGTTCAGCTCCTCCTCCCTGACTACCTCACTAGGCAGACAAAGCAAAAAGAGCATACCGTACTTATAACAACATCACACAATGTACTGATACGCATGTGAGCTCCATAACCCTCCAGGCACTACTCCTTGTACAGAGGCACCTGGGCAACACCGGTTGTTATGTTAGGAGACCTAATAATGCCTTCCTTTGTGTAGTCAGGTTATTTATAGCTGCAAACATGGAGTAACTTGTCTCTTTGTGTCCCCTTCAGTCCTCTGATCCAGATGAACTTTCCTCGCGAAGCTCCCAGGAAGTAAGTAAATCTAAGAGCTCATATATAATGAAGGGTGAGCGGGTTTGGACATGACTTTAAAGACCCCCTCTGGCTTAGGGATATCCAGCCCCGTAACACAACCACAGTACTAAAATGACATTATAGACTTCAATACTTGGAAATGTAAAGTGCGATATGTATTAACACCATCAGCTCTTCCATCAGGGGTGTAGGTATAGGGGGTGCAGAACTAGCAGTCGCTACCGCGCCCCAGACCGTAATAGATATACCTCTATTTTAAATGGCATAGGGTAAAGAGGGGCCTCACTTTATATTTTGTATTGGGGCCCTGGGGCTTCAAGCTACGCCTTCACCTATCACTATATAGTCACTGACCATAGGAATGTGGAGATCCAGCACGGTCGACTATTTGGGTGTTGTCTAGTAACCAAACTACCTGAGAATATTGTGAGACAGTCCCCTTTTAGCAGTGAAGCCGCCCAACCAGAGGTGTAGTTTGTAGCTCCTTGGTCATGATGCACTATATATATAACAGGAGCCCAAGCTGCCATTTATAACACTGTGTCTAATGTGACCCTCTGAAACATAAGGTCCCCAGGTGCAACTGCTTCCCCTATAGTTACACCCTTACATCCAGTGATCAGTTCATCATCACGGGTATGGCTTCTGAATATGGACAATGCAGCGACCACTACTGGTGAAATGTAGTATTACACTAATGGCTATAAAATATATATATTTTATAACCACTGGCTAACACGGTACCAAAACAAACATTTTCCTTTTACTAATGGCTATGTATTATATACAGTCAACTCTCGATATAACGTATTGTCGGGACCGGGAAAATAAATACGTTATAAGGCGAATATGTTATACGTATATAACGTATTTCACGGTGCTAGACCCCGAATACGTTATTCACGATAACTATGTCAAACCGCGATGCAATTGACACAAAACGATCTTTACCAGTGTGCAACTCCATGTCAGGCTTACCTTCTGCTGCACAGTAAACTTAGTCCTCTTTTTGGGAGGCATTCTGACATCAATAAACAACGAAAACCGGCACTTCACACGACACGAGACACGTATGCCTTGCTTCCGGCGAACTAATCTACCCAGAGGGCAATGCAGTGAGAGACTCGTCAGAGGCTCGCACGTATAATGTACTACATTATACACGGCAGAAAATGCATGCGATTGGCTGGGTGGGGCCCGTCTGTACACAACGTACTACATTATATGTGGCGAAAAGTGCATGCAATTGGCTGCAGGGGTCCGAAAAAGAGCTATGTTATATGCGAACCGTATTACGTTATAACAGGATAAAAATACATGTAGATTAGTCGGGACCAGAGAAAATATACGTTATAGCCGATATACTTTATATACCGATATGTAATATTGAGAGTCGACTGTACATGGATGGACCACGTACGGCGGAGATGGAGCCACTGATACTTATCAGCTCTGTACTCTGAGGGGACCATATGCAGGGGACAGGTCTGTGACATCCATATTCTCTTCTAGGATAAAAGCTATGCATGAAGCAATGTAACTACATGGCTGTGAAATCATTGAAATATTTTTTTCTCACTTTCCAGATCAATGTACAAAATTTCCAATATGAGCAGCCGTCGCCGACTACTGATCCCAGTAAGTAATGATGAATCATGGACATAGTAAAGGATTGTTCTCTAGATATGACATTTTAAAGTGCTGTCATGGTTCACTGACTAGTCAGCAACAGCGGTAGAAAGCAATAGAAAGCTTCTTACTGGCTACTAGCCATGAAACAACTCACACGACAGCCAGTGCTATTCAACAGTGATTCTCCCTGTTCTGTTGGGAGTAGTTTGATAATCCCCGACTGCAAGGATTACCTTTGTACATAGCCCTTAGTATACAGTATATCGTCATCATTAGTTATGCACCCACTTGAATGAGGCTGAGCTGTAATACTAGATACAACCTATTGACAATAGTGGCGCTGTTTCCGGGGATAAAAGCGGAATTATTTTTCCCAATAATTTCATATACTCTCCATATGTTTGGAAGTTCACTAAACCAGACAATCTCTTTTAGCTTGGGTAACACAGTCTGAACATGCTGCTAAAGTCAATCAGGAAAATTCTGCAGCTTATTCTGTTTTTTTTTGCGTGTTTGGTGGTGCTCACCTGCAGGGGTAAACCATTGCAAAGCTAGAAAGTAAAATGTGAAGCCTTCAGCAATAACTGGCATGCTGTGGGCCTACACCAGTGGTTGGTTAGCACGGCGGCTTTAAGTCAGAGCATGGGGATGAGACTGCAGTGGGTTAAGTCTATGGTTAACTCACTACATTCCCTCCCCTTGTGTCCTCAGCCTAAAGGCCTACATTTATAGCCATTATTATAGTTGGGCTGGTGGCCAAACTAGTAACCTCTGTGGGCACACACCCTGTGCCGCCTCTAGCCTGACACCATAACCATGTTAATTATTCACTACTTGTATATTTGGAATGATATCAACATGACAAGACCTGACCAACTGTCCAGACATGGAAGGACCAATATTTTTTAAAGAATTTTTAACTTCAGAATCTGTTGCCATTGTCACTCTTCACCAGCAGATTCTAACCCAGGGGTAGGCAACCTTTTTTTGTTTGGCGCACCAATTTAATCTAAAATATCAAAGATGAGGTTCTCTGAGTGCCGGTCAGTATTGTAAGTCTGACAACCACTAAAGTCGTATACCACAAACCATTACACAGAAATGCTGCCACCAGATGCTATGACACATGTTTACTGCTATTTCCTGGGACATAGCTTTACTTTCCGATTAGAAGCAATGAAAGTCCATGTGCAGCCCCCAATTATTGGTAAATGTATGTGTCCAGGAGCAGCGTATGTACAATATGTATCTAGATGCAGTCTTGTTCTTAGGCCACTGGAACTTTTACTTTGATGTAAAGCTGCGTTCAGATGGTACATTTTTGCACACAAAAAAATGCCTTCATTTTCTGTACAAAAACACACCTTTCCACAGAATAATGTCCCATAGCGGTCCCTGCACACATTATTATGTCTCATAGCAGCTCCTGCAAATAGTATTATGTCCCATAGTGCCCCCTGTATACAGTGTTATGTCCCATAGCGGCCCCTCCAAACAGTGTAATATTCCAACTTATATAATATTCCAATTTGAGGGGGCCACACGGTGGCTCAGTGGTTAGCACTGCAGCCTTGCAGCGCTGGAGTCCTGGCGTTCAAATCCTGCCAAGGGCAAAAAAAACATCTGCAAGGAGTTTGTATGTTCTCCTCGTGTTTGCATGGATTTCCATCCCATATTCCAAAGACATACTGATAGGGAAAAATGTACATTGTGAGCTCTATGTGGGGCTCACAATCTACATTAATTTTTTTTAAAAAAATATTCCAATTTGCGCCACTCACTAACCATTATACTGTGTGGTCTCTTCAGACCCCAGAGTATAATAAGCGTATGGCCAAGAGAGGTTACAAACATAAAATTTTTTACTTTCTCTGCGCTCCGCAGCAGCCCTGTGTTTTCCTCGGCGCTTCTCCCTGACATGGTGACCACTGATTGGGTCGCGGGGTAATGACGCCGCCAGACGTGACCCCTGATGCCCTATCAGCAGTCTCTTGCTTCAGGCAGAAGCGCCTTCAGAGCACAGAGCCACTCTGAAGCGCAGGGAAGGTGAGTAACATTGTTTTTTTTTTTTTGTTTTTTTTCATCACCTCCCCTGGGGCTCTGCTTATTATACTATGGGGTCTGAAGAGACCCCACAGTATAATAATAGCTGTTTCGTTTTAGCCGTGTTTGGTCCGATCGAAACGGCTCAGTGAGGACTCAGGCTGCCTGGAAATAAGGTTTGCTTGCCACTCTTGGCACGTGTGCTGGGGATTGCTGACCCCTGTTCTAACCTGTGTCTCTCCTGCTATTGCAAAACTACAAGCCTCAACATACCCTGACAGGTTGGAGGCTGCTGCTCTACACCATAGCTGCCGTCATTGCCCCCATAACCACTAGTGATGATCATACATACTGTATTAGAAGTTTGTATGATGTATTATCTCCTGAATATTACTGTTAATGTAATTACAGGGGAACCACCAGGGGTGAGCACCAACAAGGAGGACCACGAGGAATCGGCCCAGGCATGCAATAATGTAAGTTCCAGACTAATATACTGAATACTGGTATCTACCTTATATGTTTTTGGATAATGTAAGAAATGATCAAATATCATGTCCTATCGCTAAATACTAGTGGTGTGCTATTGTGTTGTAATGAGGCTTCTTTACTAAGGCTCTAGAGACCATGGCGCTTACTTCCTCTGCATCCCCTTTAGCTACACCTTTGGAAATGAAACACAAATATGGTTCTAGATTGAGGAAATCTAAAAAAATAGCACTTTCATAACTGGGAATCTAGAATACTGTCACATGCATAGTATGGAATATAGTAGAATATCTCTCTGATAATTTTTGTATCCAGATAAATATCACTGGGGATTCTAAAGTAACGATAGAAAGGGGATCTAGAGCAAATTTTCTTCACTACTTGGCTGGGGCTTTAGAAAAATTACAAACAATTGTGGTTCGAACATTCACAGACTGAACGTACAATCTAGAACAATAGCACAATGAACATACAAGCTAGAACAATGGCAGACTGAACATACAAGCTAGAACAATGGCAGACTGAACATACAAGCTAGAACAATGGCAGACTGAACATACAAGCTAGAACAATGGTACTCTGAACATACAAGCTAGAACAATGGCAGACTGAACATACAATCTAGAACAATGGCACACTGAACATACAATCTAGAACAATGGTACTCTGAACATACAATCTAGAACAATGGCAGACTGAACATACAAGCTAGAACAATGGCAGACTGAACATACAAGCTAGAACAATGGTACTCTGAACATACAAGCTAGAACAATGGCAGACTGAACATACAATCTAGAACAATGGCAGGCTGAACATACAATCTAGAACAATGGTACTCTGAACATACAATCTAGAACAATGGCAGGCTGAACATACAATCTAGAACAATGGTACTCTGTACATACAATCTAGAACATTGGCACTCAGCATAAAGAATTTGAAACTTCGTCATTCTGATACACAAATATTGTAAAACAATGGCACATGGACACCTAAAAAAAAACACTAGCTCTTTGCTACATAAAGAATGTAGATCAAAGTGCCATAGATTTAGGTTCTTCATGTATCAGAGTGCTATTGTTCTAGAATAGGCCTCTGTGCACACCCTGCTAGTAGCAAGTAATGCTGTTAAGTGGTTGGCTGCAGAAATTGAATTTCTGTTTCTTCTGCCATTACGTGTGTTCATCTTGGACATCCCTTATAGACCTCCTTGGTGAACCTCTAGGGTTTGATACACTACAGTCTGTAGTTACTTGTGTATAATTTCCAACTAGTCCATGTTCCAATCTTACAATACTTTTTGTCTCTGTCCAGGTATACGGCCTAGTGAATGGAGTACGGGAGTTCAAAAGTAAAGGAAGCAGCAGTGAACCTGGCCGCAGGTAACACACAGCACCTGGACTGACCCTACTGTATAGCTAGAATCACATTGGTATGTTATTATGGCACCCTGTAATTCTTGTCTTTCAGAAAAGGAGCCCTAAGAAAAAAAAAGCCTTCACACCGAGAAATTGAATATTCCACATCAGAAAGTGGGACTGATGGGACGCCGTAGGACCTGCACTAGATCTCCTCTTGAGCAGTCCAGTAGTGGAGACCTCATATTCTGTATAAAGATAATGGGTCGACTATTTTGTGCTATTGGTTAAACGTATTTCCTGGCAGGGCCAGATTTAGGCTGTCCAATGTATGGGGCAGTGTCTTTGGAAATGTGCCAAGCATCCACTGCCATAATACCCTTCTCCTGAAGGTCACTGTCAGGCTGGTTATGTACAAGTCTCCAGGTCAACAGCACAAGGAGTACCTGTAGATTCACATTCATGGTCTAGTCCTGTATACTGGGGAGGACTGAAGACCATTTGGGGACCTTTCCTTGCTGTATTTATGCAGAACGTCTTCACGAACTGAACATTTAACAAACTTGTATAAAACTCACAAAATGTAGCTTTTTTGGTAGAATTGTGTAGCAAATCTACCTATAAGGAAATGTATCAGGGCTCTTAAAAATTCGACTACCCCACACCTGACAATCTGATATTCATGTAATATAGCCATGACTTGTTTGTTACGGACTTCCTTAAAAAAATGTGGTTGTTAGGCAGAATATAGCTAGTTATCCAGTCAGAAATTTCATCTGCCGGGGTCTCCCTTTATGACATCCCTAAGCTATAACTGTACTCCTTATGGCATCTTGGGTTATGTCCTGGCAGTTCTGTCACTTGGTGACAGTACATAAAGTGCTCAAGTCCAATATAAAATGACTGCGGGAGACTTAGGAGCCTTCTGGGAGATCTGGAAAGTATACTGATAACCCATCTGTGTGGGTTAAAGGCCCCATGTTATATGATCGTATGGCACATTGTAGGTGTAACAAAGGGGAATGGAATATAACAGTGTTGTTAAATCTATGTTTTGTGACAGTCGCAGCCGCCATGTATGACACTTGGACACAGACGTACTAGAAGTCTTTATAGTATTAATATTTTTATATATTTTATTTTTATAGAAAAACAGAAAATTACTACAGAGAATAAAACCATTCTTGATGCAGCCATGTTCTCTGATTTCACTTGTGTTATTCTAAAGATCCAGAAAAGTACAAAGCACAGAAAACTTTATCTATGTTGCAGGGTGAAAGAGGCTCAATGCATCAGGTATTAGAGGAATGTATACTGTGTTATGCCTGGTGCAGGGCCTGAGGGGGTGGAGCAAGACATAAGAATATTTTTTTAAAAAAAGCTATGTCATGCTCCGCCCCTTCAGGCCCTGCAATAGGCATAACACAACTCTTCAGTTTTGTTTAAGATGCTCCTTAGAGGGGTTGTCCGGCTCCGGCACTGCTGCTATGCAAGTAATGAGAGTGGAGCAGCCGGCCTGGCTATAGAATAGTAGTGGTTCAGTGAACTGCAACACCTCTCTTATTACTTGTGCCATCCGTACACTAGCACCATATGGCTCCCAAAGGCTGCTAGAACAGATTACCTATGTGGGGTTTGGGTGTCTGACGCCTACAGATCAAATACTGGTGATGATGATTTGATTTGGGACTAGAAATCCCCTTTAAATCAATGACCCATAAATATTCTGTTTATTCTGCGCTGACGGTGGGTTACAGGATGATTTCTTCTCTACTCTTCTTCAAAGCAAAATTCTGAATTCCTCGGGTTCCTAGCACCAGAGGGCAGAGTATTGTAGGAAGTGGGATGACAATTACACAGATAGAGCTAAGGGCACGTCTGACAACAGATGGAGCTTAATTGTTGTCTGTTTCCAAGGGCAACCAGCTGAATTTTAAAAGCAGCTATGTGAATGAATGGAGCAGCTAAAATAAGGCGGAGGATGCACATGGCAGGAAAATTTTCTTTTTTGTTGCAAAAAGCAGCTTAAAAAGCATTGGCAAAGATAAAGGAAGTGCTTATTGCTGAATCCACTCCTGGCTTTGGCTTTAAAAAAAACAAAAAAAAATAAAAATTCTGCAACAAAAATCCATCTTTTCTCCAATATGTGGACTCAAGATAAAAGACTTAAAGGGCTTGTTCAGGGAGTATTTATTCTCTTTACTTTATCTGGGGGAATGCATTTGTTGGACCCCGGGTGACTCCGCTCACTCCTCCCCTGATCTCACAGGTAATTAATTAGTAGTTCTTTGGGGGCCGGCTGTACGATAGTCAGCCCGCCCACATAGCACCGGTAATTTAAGGTTTGGAATGGAAGGGGGGTGGAGCGACCCGGAGAATCGACCATTGCTTCTGATCACATGGCCAGTGGGTTGTCACGTCACCAGAACCTCTAGGTCCATCAAAAGCATCCCTGGGACCAATAAATACTCCCTGGAAAACCTCTTTAAATTTAAAAGTCCCCCAAAATAAAACATTTTGCCCATAGCAGCCAATCACGGCTTAGTTTTCATTGGAAAGTTGGGCTCTGGTTGCTATGGGCAACATGGACAGTTTTTGTTAGTCCGATAAGGCCCAGTTTCAAGACTACATACAGTTAGGGCCAGAAATATTTGGACAGTGACACAATTTTCGCGAGTTGGGCTCTGCATGCCACCACATTGGTTTTGAAATGAAACCTCTACAACAGAATTCAAGTGCAGATTGTAACGTTTAATTTGAAGGGTTGAACAAAAATATCTGATAGAAAATGTAGGAATTGTACACATTTCTTTACAAACACTCCACATTTTAGGAGCTCAAAAGTAATTGGACAAATAAACATAACCCAAACAAAATATTTTTATTTTCAATATTTTGTTGCGAATCCTTTGGAGGCAATCACTGCCTTAAGTCTGGAACCCATGGACATCACCAAACGCTGGGTTTCCTCCTTTTTAATGCTTTGCCAGGCCTTTACAGCCGCAGCCTTCAGGTCTTGCTTGTTTGTGGGTCTTTCCGCCTTAAGGGTGCATTCACACTGAGTAAACGCTAGCTTATTCTGAACGTAAAACACGTTCAGAATAAGCGGCGTCTAAAGCAGCTCCATTCATTTCTATGGGAGCGGGGATACGAGCGCTCCCCATAGAAATGAATGGGCTGCTTCTTTCACTCCGTGCAGTCCCATTGAAGTGAATGGGGAGTGCCGACGTATACGGCAAGCTCTGCTCATGCCGGAGCGTACACGCCGGCACTCCCCATTCACTTCAATGGGACTGCACGGAGTGAAAGAAGCAGCCCATTCATTTCTATGGGGAGCGCTCGTATCCCCGCTCCCATAGAAATGAATGAAGCTGCTTTAGACGCCGCTTATTCTGAACGTGTTTTACGTTCAGAATAAGCTAGCGTTTACTCAGTGTGAATGTACCCTAAGTCTGGATTTGAGCAAGTGAAATGCATGCTCAATTGGGTTAAGATCTGGTGATTGACTTGGCCATTACAGAATGTTCCACTTTTTTGCACTCATGAACTCCTGGGTAGCTTTGGCTGTATGCTTGGGGTCATTGTCCATCTGTACTATGAAGCGCCATCCGATCAACTTGGCAGCATTTGGCTGAATCTGGGCTGAAAGTATATCCCGGTACACTTCAGAATTCATCCGGCTACTCTTGTCTGCTGTTATGTCATCAATAAACACAAGTGACCCAGTGCCATTGAAAGCCATGCATGCCCATGCCATCACGTTGCCTCCACCATGTTTTACAGAGGATGTGGTGTGCCTTGGATCATGTGCCGTTCCCTTTCTTCTCCAAACTTTTTTCTTCCCATCATTCTGGTACAGGTTGATCTTTGTCTGATCTGTCCATAGAATACTTTTCCAGAACTGAGCTGGCTTCTTGAGGTGTTTTTCAGCAAATTTAACTCTGGCCTGTCTATTTTTGGAATTGATGAATGGTTTGCATCTAGATGTGAACCCTTTGTATTTACTTTCATGGAGTCTTCTCTTTACTGTTGACTTAGAGACAGATACACCTACTTCACTGAGAGTGTTCTGGACTTCAGTTGATGTTGTGAACGGGTTCTTCTTGACCAAAGAAAGTATGCGGCGATCATCCACCACTGTTGTCATCTGTGGACGCCCAGGCCTTTTTGAGTTCCCAAGCTCACCAGTCAATTCCTTTTTTCTTAGAATGTAGCCGACTGTTGATTTTGCTACTCCAAGCATGTCTGCTATCTCTCTGATGGATTTTTTCTTTTTTTTCAGCCTCAGGATGTTCTGCTTCACCTCAATTGAGAGTTCCTTTGACCGCATGTTGTCTGGTCACAGCAACAGCTTCCAAATGCAAAACCACACACCTCGAATCAACCCCAGACCTTTTAACTACTTCATTGATTACAGGTTTACGAGGGAGATGCCTTCAGAGTTAATTGCAGCCCTTAGAGTCCATTGTCCAATTACTTTTGGTCCCTTGAAAAAGAGGAGGCTATGCATTACAGAGCTATGATTCCTAAACCCTTTCTCCGATTTGGATGTGGAAACTCTCATATTGCAGCTGGGAGTGTGCACTTTCAGCCCATATTATATATATATAATTGTATTTCTGAACATGTTTTAGTAAACAGCTAAAGTAACAAAACTTGTGTCACTGTCCAAATATTTCTGGCCCTAACTGTATGCCACCATTCTGATGGTCTCTGTGATGTTTTCTGACATGTCATAGTGTCCAGTAAAGAATATAATATACTCCCCTCCGTATACATTCTGTGGAGAATAGATGCCACTCAGTGACCACCATTGTTTGTGTCCCTGGCACATAAGGTCATTGGGCACATAAAACGTGGTGAGAAAGCCTAAAGGGTTACAGCGGGGCCTGTTATGTGGCTTCAACCGCCCAATATTGTGTATGCTGTATAATGGCCTTGTTCTAATATATTCTTATTGTGATACATTGGTGGCCCAAAGACTAGAGAGAGCAGTGGACACTACTGAGGTCCTAAGACCACCTGACCGAGTCTGTAACTGGTGGGAGTCCAGTTCTGTACATACTGTATATGTTAGTGTGAGCCGCCATAGAAACGCCTGAGAGAGGGGCAGTGTCGTGTGGGGACACAATGGAACCACACCGAGACCACATGTACTAAGCTGTGAGGCCTGGTAAGTGTCTCTGCCAGAGAATATGTAGGAAAGGCTGCAGGTCTGATACCACATAGGTGCGCTGTGCTGCTACCAGCAACCAACCATTGTAGCTACACTTAAAAATGGCGGCTCTGCAAAGACTGGTAACTGCCGTCCTCGTGTGGGGCACCAAGACAGCACAGGCTAAAAATCCTGCTAAGTTCTTACCGTCCTTACAGGCCGGTGCCTTGTATGTCACAGTGCAACATTCACACACAGCAGATTTTATTGTAGAAATGTCAATGACTGTCCATTGATCTCAATGCAAGTTGTGGAAATCCAAGTGCTCACTGCCAAAACACTACAACAAAGTCTGCTGCATGTGAATTCACCTTTATATGTACAGGTAACCTCTATATTGATTCTAGGCCAGACTGACTGGGCATGTGGGGAGTTGTAGTTCACACACAGAGGTGAACGTTTCATTTGATGACAATGATGTGGTATTAATATCCATCCTTATACTGCACACTTACATAGGATCATGTAATAGAATGCTAAATTACAGCATAAACGGAGACATGCAGCCAGGAAAGGGTTAAATTATGAAATACTGTGAAAGGCGCTTATTGCCCTCAACAAAGATGGCGGATTTTCACTTCCGCCCACAGCGGTGGTTTCCGGTCATGTGCTGAAAACATAGCAGAGAACATGCTGGCAGCCGGGAGCTGGAGGTTGGTGGCCGCTTGCAGGGGTCTGACTGCCCGGGCCGGGGTGAGGCTGGGACGGACATCTCTGGGGGCGGTCAGGGAGCGCGGTCACCTCCGCCTGTCACCGGCCACACCAGTATGGAGGAGCCTGTGTACCCGGCAGACAGCGCCGGAGGATCCGGCTGTGGGGAAAGTGCAGCCCACTCATTACCAGCTAGTATATACCTGCAAGGTAAGGACTGCTACAGGTACCATGGACAGTGCCAGAGTGAGGGCGCCCCCTGCAGTGCCAGGAGAGCAGCCAGGAAAGCCGTGTGCTCCGTGTTATTATTGCTCTCTAATAGTCTATGTATATATTATATATATGTATATAATATATATATGTATATAATAATATCTATGTATTATACAGCCGCTGTATGACAGGCCTGGGCTATGTCTGATGAATTGCTGTCAGGGATCATCTGCCTAGCAACACTTTTCTATGTGGTTGTCAGGTAACCTGTGCATAGTAACCAGTTTGATGAATGGTGAGATCACCCTAGACATAGAAGGTCAGTGACCACGTATAGGGCCACGTGGTGGGATCCACTAAGTACATGAGCGCAGGTCATGTGATCTGTAGAGCTTCTACATAGTATGATGGCGCCCCCTTCTGATCATCTGCATATTTGTATTTATGGAATTTTTCTCCTTTTATTTTTTTTTTCCTAATTAAGGTTTGCTCAACAAGGTCCATGAAAAAGATCTCGAAAATGGCGTATCATAACGGCGTGGTGATTGTGAAGTGTCCTGGCTGCCAAAACCATCACATCATAGCCGATAATCTGGGCTGGTTCTCCGATCTGGAAGGAAAGAAGTAAGTGAAAGTGAATGACCTTCCCTCACTAGGAGAAGGGGTCCGGTCTATAGGTGTTTGCCATTGCACACAGCGGTCAGCATTGAAGTCTTCGGGGTTAATGCCCCTTTTCTGCCAGTAGGTGTCAGTGGTAGGTACCGTGTATGTGGTTGCACCATGAAGGGACAGTAGAAGTTTTCAATAGACAACAGCATCACCTAGTGGAGCACATGTTGTATGACTGTACTGCTTCTATGTCTGTCTACAGCGGAGACCTTTTCTGCACTGACGGCCCCTTCATATCATTCTCAGGGGCCACAATACGACTATTTATAAAGCTATATGACAAATGGACAATCTATGCTATAAATATTGGATAGTGAAGGCGCCACAGAAAGCCGAGCGTGCTGTGAGCAGAGCCTGACCATGTATTTTGTTCCTGTATTATGTGCTTGCCCTGCCATACAGCCCCCCATATCTCAGCTGCCAGGGCCTCAGACAGGTGTGATGTGCAGAAATTTATTTCTCGCCTTATATTAACCCAATATCTTCTGTTTTGCACTGAAGGAATATTGAAGAAATCTTGGCCGCTAAAGGAGAGAAGGTTCATCGGATCGTGGGTGAAGAAGCGCTGGAGCTGGTGCTGGACAATAGTGCGAGTCAGCCCAGGGATGAGGACAAAATGGCGTTACCTGCAGACTCTGAGAAGTCAGTGACTTAACCATAAGGATGTAATGGAGTGACTGGATAGTCTTGGAGAACTCAGCTGAGCAGTCAGGTCAGAAATAAGATGAATCTAAGGAGGGCAGCCATGTTGTCATGTCGTCACCTCTCTTATACACAATGATGGTAAAATGGCTGCTGGGTTAGAGATCTCTATAGTAATGAATAATAAGATGACATTTCTGTATATCTTGTGATCACAATGACCGAAGACACCCTACTGGTATTCCCGTGTCCATGCTGGGGAGCTACGGAAGACCATGGCTGAAGGGCCGCAAGACAACCTTGCCTGACTCTGGAATTAGCACAGCCATACAGTGCTTCGTACATCAGTTGCCAAAAAGGGGTTAATTATAGTCACCTCTGAACTTTGTAGGATATTCTATGCATTAAAAGTATTGTCCAGTGCACAAACAATGGTGGCAATGAGTGGGTTAAAAAAAGGTTTACCAGCAAATGCCCACTTGGCCTGTCAGAGGTCACAGAATCGCTCCTGCCTCAGTGATTTGGTGAACAATCAGGCATTTCCTGAGTGTCATGGGAACGTGAGGTTCAGGTAAATCCTGTTCTGATCCCGGAGCCGCCATATTTATTTTGCCGCTCTAAACTCTTCTGTCTTCCATGTTTTACTGTATATTATTATCATTATTATTTATTATGGTTTTTAGTCTCTGCATGATTATTGACCAAATATAATTGCGGTGTATTGCAGTTACACCAGAGCACCACATGGGGGCAGTGTGAGACCTGCCTGTACTCCACATACAGAATAGATAAATGTCATTTTTTTTCCAGTGAACCTTTTAATTTCTTGTAATGGAAAGGTTTTTTACAGCAAATAAAGGGTTTTTGGTGAAGGAGTCAGGGTTGTAATTACACGGCTATTCCTGGCCCTGCAGGGTCTCATGGAGGCTGTCGCTCCCCCGGTGAGACAATTCTTAATGATTCAGATTACAGGACGGTGATCCCCTGAAAATAATTAATGTCAAGATATCCAGGGATAGAATAATATGGCTGCGATCCTCCAGAAATGGCGCCACACCTGTCCATAAGTTAGTATGTAGTATTGCTGGACAGCAGTGGTGAGCCTAGCCTCTCTGCTGCCCGAGGCAGACGATCAAAAGAAGCCCACCCCAGAATTGAGTCCGGGGGGTGGGGTGGGGTGTTGTTCATCTTTTGATTGTCCAACTCAGACAGGGGGGGGGGGACTGTTGGGTGTGCTAGCGTTACAATAAATACAATGAATACAATGCAATGTGATATTTTGTGCAGTAATACTCACAGGAGACGTCTTCCCACATTTCCTGTCTCTTCCCTTTGGACCGCCATGACCACTTCTTCCAGCTGTGACTTGACTCTTAAAAATTTGAAACACAGACATCTTTGACTCCTCACTTTTCCACACACCCAACCCATATATATATATATATATATATATATATATATATATATATATATATATATACACACACACATATATCTATATATGTCCCACAGCGGCCCCTGCGGCCTATATTATGCCCCACAGTGGCACAATAGACTGTGGGGCATAATAGAGGTTGCAGGGGCCGCTGTGTGTTGCATAATAGAGATTACAGGGGCCACAGTGGACCCTTCAAGCTCTGCTATGCCCCACAGTTGCTCACCCATGAACTATTATTATACTCAGGAGGGGGGTTTCAGACCCCAGAGTATAATAATCAGAGCCCCAGGGGAGGTGAGGGAACATAATAAACACTGTTACTCACCTCTCTGGGATCCGATGTTAATCCTAGCAGGCATGTGCTAGCAGTAACAGGCTATTACTACCAGCACAGTGGACCTATTTGGTATCTGTATCAAGTAATGAATATAACCACAAAAATAGTATTTTCAATAATTAGATGAATTTTATTATAATTATCAAAGAAAAAATGAGACAATAAAAACAATTAAAATCTCATCTTTATGAGTGGAGGTCGCACTGCAGCACAATATATAGTAGTCACACACATGTATAGATAGTCAAATACAACAACAGTGTGTAGATGATAAGTATACTATTGTATGCATTAAATACATATATGTAGATGCAATCAGTATCAAAGCTTATGGTGTGAATTGAGGTTGTCTCACATTAAATAGATTAGGTATCCAAGGGGTTAATACAAGGTTGGAGTGTATTTCAAATGTGCAGAATATAATCCTTAGTAAGATAATATAATATCAATCCAAAGTAGCCGGAGCCCTCTGACATACTCCTTAATAGGGAGGTAGAATAGAAATAGTCCAAACTACCAAAATGTCATTACTAGTAAATAGATGTAGTAGGACTATAAGAAGTGGATATATTGCATCAAGTTACCGCCTATAAACACCTCAGACTGGACTCGCTTCTGTGTGAGATAAAGTACCTATAAAAGTGACACCATATACAAAAATAGTACAAAAAACAATTGTATATCCATGTGCTTACCAATGCGACCTCCACTCACAATGGGCCTATATGCTACTGCTAGCACAGGCTTTGGGCTTATATGGTAATATCCCAGACCACGTGACGTCTGGGATATTATCATATAGGCCTGAAGCCTCCTAGGAGTAACATCAGATCCTAGAGAGGTGAGTAAAACTGTGTATTATGTTCCCTCATCTCCCTTGGGGCTCCGATTATTATACTCAGGGGTCTGAAAAGAACCCAGAGTATAATAATAGCGGTAGTGGGATTGAGGCCTGGCCCCGGGCCTACTCACTTCCAGCAACCGCGGCCTATAGTACAAGGGGAAGCGGGGACGGCAGTGAATAAATTTGGGGAGATTGGTAAATAGGTCGCTACCTGCTGGAGATACTCCAGAAGGTAGCGGCCTATTATAAAACAAACAAAAAAAAGTTGTTATACTTACAGACATGAGCGCTGCCACCGCCACATCCTCTTCTCATAGATTGTAAGCTCTTGCGAGCAGGGCCCTTAGTCCCATTGTGTAAAATTACTTTCTTTGTAATGCATCTTTCTGTCTGTATTTGAACCCTACAAATTGTACAGCGCTGCGGAATATGTTGGCGCTATATAAATAAAATGTCTTACTATTATTCTCCCTGTAGACGTCTGCGTATCAGCATAGGTGGCGTAATCACACCGCCTACGCCGATACATAGACGTCTGAACCAGTGCAAGGAGAGTGGCAGTTCTCCTTGCGCTGGTTCAGAGAAAAAAAAGTAAAAAAAAATTGTCTGGGCTGCCACCCCCCTCTGCTCCACCACCCAAGGCGGCCGCCTCACCTCGCCTCATTAGAGGTGCGGCGCTGCTGGACAGGCCTATTTACTTTAGTAGAGTTGAGCTGTACTATAGACAGTTGGGAAGTTTTTAGAAAGCAACAATGTTTTTCTGATCTTGAACAACCCCTTTAAGTTAGTGACAAAAAAATATTCTATAATCTCCTAATGGCAAAGTAACGGCAGATTTGTCATTCAGGGCCCTAGGAAAGCTGGGTGGGAGCTCATGTTATGGTCATATTGGTACTCATTCAGCTTTCCCAGGCACGGAAATAACAAAATAAAACAATGAATTTTACCTTGTGGAAAAAGACAACTGAAGGACTTGTATGTACAATGTAACCTGCGCCCTAATAATGAGGACTCATACGTACAATGTAAACTGCGCCCTAAAGATAAGGACATGTAAAGTGCAGGTCACAAAGTGGAGCAGTCGCCCTTGGTAACCAGAGAGAACATAGGAAACTAAAAGTTGGTAGCTCATTGGTTGCTACGGGTGGCGATTGTTTTTTTTTACATTTCCTTCCAAGATGATGGGATGTAACTGAACTTGTGCCCCTTTATGGGAGTGTTTAAGGCAATGACCAGCAACCAATCAGAGCTCAGCTCTCATGTTCTAAATGCTACTCAGAAATTGAAAGATGGACTCTGATTGGTTGTAATATGGTAGAGGGTGAGTCCAAGCGGACAGGCTATACAAGATGTCTGATTTTTGGCTTAGTTATGGCGATGTGTCTGTCAGTGGGTCCTGGACCCCCCTGCACCCCTTTTACACCTTCTTGTGTGACTACTTCTGCCATCCAGGTGGTTTGCCCCTGAGTATCATACATGACTGGGTCCTGGAGTGTTAGACCCCCGCATGCCTCCTATAATGGTCTTCCCCCTTAGACTCGCATCGCCCTGTCTGCCTGTCAGACCCTCATGAAGTAGAGATGTGAGTGCTGTGTCAGCGTCCGCCGCTCTCTTACCTCTCGTAAACATCCTGAGCGGAAGTGTCTGCGAGCGCTGACTGAAATCCTCCTGCAATTGTATCTATAATGGAGGTGAAGGGGCGGCCAGAATTTCCATTATGTCTTTTATAAATCCCTGCAGCCTCATAAGGATCAATGAGCGAGAGAACATTCTGGATAGAAGAGGAAAGATGGCCGCCATATCCTATTAGGAGGAAGAGTGCGCTGCGCGACCTGTGGTACCTTATTTATCCTCTCGCAAACTACACAACGAATCTGCAAGGTCTGAACGTGACCCCATTGCAAATCTCTCCAGAGTCTGACTAAACAGGGGGGGATTATGGTATCCATAGTGATGCATAGGTCTGCAGAAGAGCTGTAGACACAAGATGGTTGCTTCAGGTTATGAAGTGGACATAACTCCACCTACAAGTCCCAGCATGGCGGTCTGTAGAATTCATGGTATGCTTGGACTTGTAGTTCTACAAGAGCTGGAGATCTGCAGGCCTCATCCCCTCTGCTCCAGAGCAGTGTCGGCTTCTTGTCCTGACTCCCTTTCTGTCGTGTAGTAAATGTATATTTCCCCCTGATTTCCCTTGTGTTCGCTGGAGCTGACGCTGCAGGTGACAGGCCGGCCTGAAGAGCTGCCACTAATGAGTCAAGCATGGCAGCCGTCACTCCCACAGCGCTCGAGTGGCGGAGACGCTTGTCAAGTGTTTACATTCAGTCTTGCAGGTGCAGAGTGGACTCTTCAGTGTCAGGTACGTCTTTGGTGGGGACGGGTTATGTAACACTCATATGTGTGTGACGCTGCTCTCTAGATCTAGGGACGTTGACTGCTCATTTCACTTAAAGGGGCGCTCTACATATCTACTAATAGTGAATGTGTAAGGGCTGGGAGGCTGAGCGTTAGACTAAGTTCACATTTCAATGAAGACTGGCAGTGTGATGTCAGTGAATAGGGGCTATTTTCATGACGACCCATGACCACCAAAATATACAGTAGGTCCTCTCCTATTTGTGCACCCCCTATAGTTACGCTCACTCCTAGAGGAGAGGGTGATCACTTCATATATAGGAATTTTCCTTTTGGCAAATTTCTAAATTTCGGAGACATTGTGTCCAGGGTTGAGCTGCGTCTCCTATAACACATTCACTGCGAAAATCTGTGTGAAAAATAATATTTTAGTGCCAACGTGTTACATCCAGTAATGAGGTGT
This sequence comes from Leptodactylus fuscus, assembly GCF_031893055.1. Taxonomy (NCBI): domain Eukaryota; kingdom Metazoa; phylum Chordata; class Amphibia; order Anura; family Leptodactylidae; genus Leptodactylus; species Leptodactylus fuscus. Next base: position 40,125,591 of record NC_134275.1, read on the forward strand.
GACTTCTGCCGCTGATATCACTGATGTGTCAGCAGATACAGGATGATAGGGGTCTGAATTACACCGCCATGCAGTAACAACAAGTGTAGGGCTACGTGCCAGCCCTTGGCTGAGGGACATTACAATCTCAAATGTTAGTCTATCACCCCATTCTCAAAAAACTGCGCTCCTGAAAGAATCCAAAACAGCAGTTAGAAAGTTTCTTAACCCTTTCAGAGCAATTAAAACAAAATAGAGGTCAAATTTACATTTTTTAACAGAATTGGCCAAGCAAATGGGAAAACATTTTTTTTTCTATAAAATGTTGCTTTAACTCCAAATTTTGCATTTCCACAAGGGGTTAAAGGAGAAAATGCACCCCATAATTTGTTAAGCATTTTCTCCCAACTACAGAAATGCCCCACATGTGGCTGTAAAGTGATGTATGGGCACGCTGTGAGGTCCAGAACGGAAGGAGCGCTATTGGGATTTTGGAGGGCAAATTTAGCTGGAATCTGTTTCAGGCACCATGTTGCATTTGGAGAGCCCCTGAAGTGTCAGAATAGTAGAAACCTCCCAAAAATGACCCATTTTGAAAAATAGACCCCTCAAGGAATTTATCAAGAGTTATAGTGAGCACTGTGACCCTACAGGTGTTTCACAGATTTTATTAACATTGGGATGTAAAAATGAAACATGTCTTTTTTTCCAATAAATTGTCCATTTAGCACCATATTTTAAATTTTTGCAAGTCGTTAAAGACACACCACAGTTTGTCACACAGTTTCTCCTGAACACGGCAATACCCCATATGTGGCCATAATCTGCTGTATGGGAACATGCTGGGGCTTAGAATGGAAAGAGCGCTATTTGGATTTTGGAGGGCAGATATTGCTGGAATGGTTTTCTGGTCCCATGTCGCATTTGCTGAGTCCCTAAAGTATCAATACAATGGAAACCCCTCAAAAGGTTTAGGTTTAGGGTCTCTGCAAAAGTGTCATGGCATCCAAAAACCAAACCGTCTAAGTCAAACCCAATAACCGAATAACCCTTCTTCCCTTCTGTGTCCAGCTGTACCCTAATATCAGTTTATACCCACATATGACATTACGTCAGTTATCCTGGGTACACCAGTGTCATACATGGGGCATAAACTGCAGTTTGGGCGCAGAAGGGCTGGAGCACTATGCGGCTTTTGGAGTACAGATTCAGAGGTTTGGCATCTGGATTCCATGTCATGTTTGTAGAGCCTGTAAGGTACCAGAAAAGTGGATTCCCCAAAGGAGTGACCCCATTTTGAAAACTGCACCCCTCAAAGAATTTATCAGGGGGTGTAGTGAGTATTAGTATCCCGGACGTGACTGCACAGCGGATGGCGAAGGGGAATATATAAGCTGTGCGGAGAACATTGCAGACACCAAATTCCGCACTATGTCCCAGTATCTCCTATAATTGGGGGAGTCACTCTGGGGGTCACTTCTGGTATATTTTCCCTCGTAAGCTCTAAATCTGGGGTGTCGCCTGATATACAATTGCACAGCTTATGTATTCCCTTCCTGACGCAGCCAGTTGTATTCTAATAGTTTGGCGATTTGTTTTTTTGTTTTTTTGTCTTCACATTACTAGATGCTATATTTTCTTTATTTTTCTAGTGACACGGCCATATAAGGGCTTGTTGTTTGCGGGATGAGATGCATTTTGTAATGACAACATCTTTGGGTGCCTACAACTTATTGAATACATTTTATTAACTCTTTTTTTTACTGGATTTAAAAAAAAAATTAATTCTGGCACTGCGTTTTACCTTTTTAATTTTTTGCCATGCAGCGTACAGTATAAGTAACGTGACTTTTATTCTGCGGGTCGGTACAGTTAAGGCGATACCTCATTTATATTATTTTATTATGTAATACTAATTCTGCAGAACAAAAACACATTTGGGGACATAAATCAATGTTTTTTTGCATTGCCATCTTCTGAGAGGCGTAACATTTTTATTTTTCAGTTGACAGTGTTGGTTGGGGGCTTACTTTTTGCGGGACAACTTATGCTTTTTATTGGCACTGTTGTGGGGTGCATATGACTTTTTGAACACTTTTTATAGCATATTTTGTAAGATGAGATGGCGAAAAATCATTACTTCCGGCGGGTTTTTTCATTTTTTTTTTTTTTGTCGTCGTTCACCGTGTACTTTAAATATTGTTTCAGTTTTATTGTACAGATTGTTATGGAAGCGACGATACCAAATTGTTATTGTTTTTATCGATTTTTAGGATTTTTTTTATACAATTCATTTTCTATAGAAAAAAAGGACATTTTGGGGCTTTATAACTTTATTAATTTTTTTTTCAAACACTTTATTTTTGTTTTTTACTTTTTTTTTTTCACTTTTTGATGTGTCCATTTAGGACACTTCAATTAGCAATACTTTGATTGCTGATAGTATTATGCTCTGTGAGACACAGCCTGCATGTGTCTCACAGAGCATAGCAGGACGTCAGGCTGTGCAGACACACAACCTGATATCGGAAGGTCCTGGCAGGATCGACCAGGTACGTGGGAACTCCGGGCAGCCTGGGGTCACTGACCAGACCCCAGGCTGCATGTTACTGGTACCAGTACCCCCAGAACTCGCGGCAGGGGGTGTCGGGTGTAACATTTAATTGGCGGATCCTTTTGGATCCGATCGTTATGCTTGACAATCAGATCCAAAGGGTTAAATCGTTCGGTTGGAGCTCAGTTCCGACCAGACGATATCTGGGTGGGTGCTAAGTGCTAGTAACACCTAGCATCTGGTTCTGATCTCTGCCAACTGGGTCTCTGAAGACTGGCTGTAAATTTACAATTGGCCGGTCTTTAGAAACCAGGACTGCTGGCCGTAATTTTACGGCCGTCGGGTTAGTGATGCATATCTAGGATAGTGGTGGTGCCCCAAAATCCTGAGACTGAAGGGGCTGCAGCACTGATATACTGTAGAATGGAATTCCCTTCCCTACTCTCGAATGAGCCTGGTTGCAGTTCCCTGAACAGCCAGGTGTCTGGGGGCGCTGCTGTGCACAATAGACTGTTCACAGTGCTAAAGGAACTGTGGCCCTTTTCATTTCAGGATTAGTGGGATGGCAGAAGTTGGAGCTCCCACCAATCATTAAGATCCTAATGCTATTCCATCACATGGTCAGATGGAACAACCATGTTGGGAGTCATCAGGAGCAGCTAACCTGCTTGTTGATGGTTTCCATTTTGCAACAGATATTTTCTGAATGATAAAGTGATTTGGTTTTCCATGTGCTGGTAATGATGGCAGGCCTGTCACTTCATCTTTATTATTTTTCATGTCTTTTACAGCATTTTCTTAAAGGGACACTCCTCTTTTTCTGTCTACACGACGTTGCTGTCACCTGTGATGACAGATTTGTAGCTATTCCATTGTGACGAAGGAGGAAGCAGCCGCCGCAGGTAGAGGTCATGTCAATACTGTAGGCAGGTAAGTGTGAACCTTGTCTAGAGCTGTACAGTGTCTCCACTGTCTGTAGGGTGATGATTGTGAATGGGCACCATGGCCTGTCATATATGGCTCAATTATAAGCCGGCGCAGGATTTAATAACGCTTATAAATGGCCTCCGACCCTCGACTGCACATAATACATTTCTGACACCAGGTTTTCTGGCAGTTGTAATGAAAATGATCTCTCGCTGACATTGAGGTTCAACCATCTGAAGCAGAGAGATTAATACTGCCTGACATGAGCGCCCCCTGCCCTTTATCAGAGGAATATTCCTCCCCTAGATAGAGCGCTGGGTTAACTTCTTCACTGCACATGAACATTTGTGCCATGTGGCAAGCTTTACTTTACTCATAAGGTATCCAGTGCCTGTAGTCTTTGGTATCTGGTGGGTGTAGTGTTCCCACTGCCTGTAGTCCTTGGTATCTGGTGGGTGTAGTGCCCCTAGTGCCTGTAGTCCTTGGTATCTGGTGGGTGTAGTGCCCCCAGTGCCTGTACACCTTGGTATCTGGTGGGTGTAGTGCCCCTAGTGCCTGTAGTCCTTGGTATCTGGTGGGTGTAGTGCTCCCACTACCTGCAGTCTTTGGTATCTGGTGGGTGTAGTGCCCCTAGTGCCTGTACACCTTGGTATCTGGTGGGTGTAATGCCCCCAGTACCTGCAGTATTTTGTATCTGGTGGGTGTAGTGCCCTAGTACCTGTAGTCCTTGGTATATGGTGGGTGTAGTGCCCCCAGTACCTGCAGTCTTTGGTATCTGGTCTGTGTAGTGCCCCCAGTGCCTGTACACCTTGGTATCTGGTGGGTGTAGTGCCCCCAGTGCCTGTAGTTCTTGGTATCTGGTGGGTGTAGTGCCCCAGTACCTGCAGTCTTTGGTATCTGGTCGGTGTAGTGCCCCCAGTGTCTGTAGTCCATGGTATCTGGTGGGTGTAGTGCCCCCAATACCTGCAGTCTTTGGTATCTGGTCGGTGTAGTGTCCCCAGTACCTGTAGTCCTTGGTATCTGGTGGGTGTAGTGCCCCTAGTGCCTGTAGTCCTTGGTATCTGGTGGGTGTAGTGCCCCCAGTGCCTGTACACCTTGGTATCTGGTGGGTGTAGTGCCCCTAGTGCCTGTAGTCCTTGGTATCTGGTGGGTGTAGTGCTCCCAGTACCTGCAGTCTTTGGTATCTGGTGGGTGTAGTGCCCCTAGTGCGTGTACACCTTGGTATCTGGTGGGTGTAATGCCCCCAGTACCTGCAGTCTTTTGTATCTGGTGGGTGTAGTGCCCCCAGTACCTGTAGTCCTTGGTATCTGGTGGGTGTAGTGCCCTAGTACCTGTAGTCCTTGGTATATGGTGCGTGTAGCGCCCCCAGTACCTGCAGTCTTTGGTATCTGGTCGGTGTAGTGCCCCCAGTGCCTGTACACCTTGGTATCTGGTGGGTGTAGTGCCCCTAGTGCCTGTACACCTTGGTATCTGGTGGGTGTAGTTCCCCCAGTGTCTGTAGTCCTTGGTATCTGGTGGGTGTAGTGCCCCTAGTGCCTGTACACCTTGGTATCTGGTGGGTGTAGTTCCCCCAGTGTCTGTAGTTCTTGGTATCTGGTGGGTGTAGTGCCCCTAGTGCCTGTAGTCCTTGGTATCTGGTGGGTGTAGTGCCCCCAGTGCCTGTACACCTTGGTATCTGGTGGGTGTAGTGCCCCTAGTGCCTGTAGTCCTTGGTATCTGGTGGGTGTAGTGCCCCTAGTGCCTGTAGTCCTTGGTATCTGGTGGGTGTAGTGCCCCTAGTGCCTGTAGTCCTTGGTATCTGGTGGGTGTAGTGCCCCCAGTGCCTGTACACCTTGGTATCTGGTGGGTGTAGTGCCCCTAGTGCTTGTAGTCCTTGGTATCTGGTGGGTGTAGTGCTCCCAGTACCTGCAGTCTTTGGTATCTGGTGGGTGTAGTGCCCCCAGTGCCTGTAGTCCTTGGTATCTGGTGGGTGTAGTGCCCCCAATACCTGCAGTCTTTGGTATCTGGTGGGTGTAGTGCCCCCAGTACCTGTAGTCCTTGGTATCTGGTGGGTGTAGTGCCCCAGTACCTGTATTCCTTGGTATCTGGTGGGTGTAGTGCCTCCAGTGCCTGTAGTCCTTGGTATCTGGTGGGTGTAGTGCCCCCAGTGCCTGTAAACCTTGGTATCTGGTGGGTGTAGTGCCCCCAGTGCCTGTAGACCTTGGTATCTGGTGGGTGTAGTGCCCCCAGTGCCTGTACACCTTGGTATCTGGTGGGTGTAGTGCCCCTAGTGCCTGTACACCTTGGTATCTGGTGGGTGTAATGCCCCCAGTACCTGCAGTCTTTGGTATCTGGTGGGTGTAGTGCCCCTAGTGCCTGTAGTCCTTGGTATCTGGTGGGTGTAGTGCCCCCAGTGCCTGTACACCTTGGTATCTGGTGGGTGTAGTGCCCCTAGTGCCTGTACACCTTGGTATCTGGTGGGTGTAATGCCCCCAGTACCTGCAGTCTTTGGTATCTGGTGGGTGTAGTGCCCCTAGTGCCTGTAGTCCTTGGTATCTGGTGGGTGTAGTGCCCCCAGTGCCTGTACACCTTGGTATCTGGTGGGTGTAGTGCCCCTAGTGCCTGTAGTCCTTGGTATCTGGTGGGTGTAGTGCTCCCACTACCTGCAGTCTTTGGTATCTGGTGGGTGTAGTGCCCCTAGTGCCTGTAGTCCTTGGTATCTGGTGGGTGTAGTGCCCCCAGTGCCTGTACACCTTGGTATCTGGTGGGTGTAGTGCCCCTAGTGCCTGTAGTCCTTGGTATCTGGTGGGTGTAGTGCTCCCACTACCTGCAGTCTTTGGTATCTGGTGGGTGTAGTGCCCCTAGTGCCTGTACACCTTGGTATCTGGTGGGTGTAATGCCCCCAGTACCTGCAGTATTTTGTATCTGGTGGGTGTAGTGCCCTAGTACCTGTAGTCCTTGGTATATGGTGGGTGTAGTGCCCCCAGTACCTGCAGTCTTTGGTATCTGGTCTGTGTAGTGCCCCCAGTGCCTGTACACCTTGGTATCTGGTGGGTGTAGTGCCCCCAGTGCCTGTAGTTCTTGGTATCTGGTGGGTGTAGTGCCCCAGTACCTGCAGTCTTTGGTATCTGGTCGGTGTAGTGCCCCCAGTGTCTGTAGTCCATGGTATCTGGTGGGTGTAGTGCCCCCAATACCTGCAGTCTTTGGTATCTGGTCGGTGTAGTGTCCCCAGTACCTGTAGTCCTTGGTATCTGGTGGGTGTAGTGCCCCTAGTGCCTGTAGTCCTTGGTATCTGGTGGGTGTAGTGCCCCCAGTGCCTGTACACCTTGGTATCTGGTGGGTGTAGTGCCCCTAGTGCCTGTAGTCCTTGGTATCTGGTGGGTGTAGTGCTCCCAGTACCTGCAGTCTTTGGTATCTGGTGGGTGTAGTGCCCCTAGTGCGTGTACACCTTGGTATCTGGTGGGTGTAATGCCCCCAGTACCTGCAGTCTTTTGTATCTGGTGGGTGTAGTGCCCCCAGTACCTGTAGTCCTTGGTATCTGGTGGGTGTAGTGCCCTAGTACCTGTAGTCCTTGGTATATGGTGCGTGTAGCGCCCCCAGTACCTGCAGTCTTTGGTATCTGGTCGGTGTAGTGCCCCCAGTGCCTGTACACCTTGGTATCTGGTGGGTGTAGTGCCCCTAGTGCCTGTACACCTTGGTATCTGGTGGGTGTAGTTCCCCCAGTGTCTGTAGTTCTTGGTATCTGGTGGGTGTAGTGCCCCTAGTGCCTGTAGTCCTTGGTATCTGGTGGGTGTAGTGCCCCCAGTGCCTGTACACCTTGGTATCTGGTGGGTGTAGTGCCCCTAGTGCCTGTAGTCCTTGGTATCTGGTGGGTGTAGTGCCCCTAGTGCCTGTAGTCCTTGGTATCTGGTGGGTGTAGTGCCCCTAGTGCCTGTAGTCCTTGGTATCTGGTGGGTGTAGTGCCCCCAGTGCCTGTACACCTTGGTATCTGGTGGGTGTAGTGCCCCTAGTGCTTGTAGTCCTTGGTATCTGGTGGGTGTAGTGCTCCCAGTACCTGCAGTCTTTGGTATCTGGTGGGTGTAGTGCCCCCAGTGCCTGTAGTCCTTGGTATCTGGTGGGTGTAGTGCCCCCAATACCTGCAGTCTTTGGTATCTGGTGGGTGTAGTGCCCCCAGTACCTGTAGTCCTTGGTATCTGGTGGGTGTAGTGCCCCAGTACCTGTATTCCTTGGTATCTGGTGGGTGTAGTGCCTCCAGTGCCTGTAGTCCTTGGTATCTGGTGGGTGTAGTGCCCCCAGTGCCTGTAAACCTTGGTATCTGGTGGGTGTAGTGCCCCCAGTGCCTGTAGACCTTGGTATCTGGTGGGTGTAGTGCCCCCAGTGCCTGTACACCTTGGTATCTGGTGGGTGTAGTGCCCCTAGTGCCTGTACACCTTGGTATCTGGTGGGTGTAATGCCCCCAGTACCTGCAGTCTTTGGTATCTGGTGGGTGTAGTGCCCCTAGTGCCTGTAGTCCTTGGTATCTGGTGGGTGTAGTGCCCCCAGTGCCTGTACACCTTGGTATCTGGTGGGTGTAGTGCCCCTAGTGCCTGTACACCTTGGTATCTGGTGGGTGTAATGCCCCCAGTACCTGCAGTCTTTGGTATCTGGTGGGTGTAGTGCCCCTAGTGCCTGTACACCTTGGTATCTGGTGGGTGTAATGCCCCCAGTACCTGCAGTCTTTGGTATCTGGTCGGTGTAGTGCCCCCAGTGCCTGTACACCTTGGTATCTGGTGGGTGTAGTGCCCCCAGTGCCTGTAGTCCATGGTATCTGGTGGGTGTAGTTCCCCCAGTGCCTGTAGTCCATGGTATCTGGTGGGTGTAGTGCCCCCAGTACCTGTAGTCCTTGGTATCTGGTGGGTGTAGTGCCCCTAGTGTCTGTAGTCCTTGGTATCTGGTGGGTGTAGTGCCCCCAGTGCTTGTACACCTTGGTATCTGGTGGGTGTAGTGCCCCTAGTGCCTGTAGTCCTTGGTATCTGGTGGGTGTAGTGCCCCTAGTGCCTATAGTCCTTGGTATCTGGTGGGTGTATTGCCCCCAGTGCCTGTACACCTTGGTATCTGGTGGGTGTAGTGCCCCTAGTGCTTGTAGTCCTTGGTATCTGGTGGGTGTAGTGCTCCCAGTACCTGCAGTCTTTGGTATCTGGTGGGTGTAGTGCCCCCAGTGCCTGTAGTCCTTGGTATCTGGTGGGTGTAGTGCCTCCAGTGCCTGTAGTCCTTGGTATCTGGTGGGTGTAGTGCCCCCAGTGCCTGTAAACCTTGGTATCTGGTGGGTGTAGTGCCCCCAGTGCCTGTAGACCTTGGTATCTGGTGGGTGTAGTTCCCCCCAGTGCCTGTAGTCCTTGGTATCTGGTGGGTGTAGTGCCCCCAATACCTGCAGTCTTTGGTATCTGGTGGGTGTAGTGCCCCAGTACCTGTAGTCCTTGGTATCTGGTGGGTGTAGTGCCCCAGTACCTGTATTCCTTGGTATCTGGTGGGTGTAGTGCCTCCAGTGCCTGTAGTCCTTGGTATCTGGTGGGTGTAGTGCCCCCTAGTACCTGTAGTCCTTGGTATCTGGTGGGGTTTGCCCCCAGTACCTGTAGTCCTTGGTATCTGGTGGGTGTAGTGCCCCCAGTGCCTGTAGTCCATGGTATCTGGTGGGTGTAGTGCCCCCCAGTGCCTGTAGTCCATGGTATCTGGTGAGTGTAGTGCCCCCAATACCTGCAGTCTTTGGTATCTGGTCGGTGTAGTGTCCCCAGTACCTGTAGTCCTTGGTATCTGGTGGGTGTAGTGCCCCTAGTGCCTGTAGTCCTTGGTATCTGGTGGGTGTAGTGCCCCCAGTGCCTGTACACCTTGGTATCTGGTGGGTGTAGTGCCCCTAGTGCCTGTAGTCCTTGGTATCTGGTGGGTGTAGTGCTCCCAGTACCTGCAGTCTTTGGTATCTGGTGGGTGTAGTGCCCCTAGTGCGTGTACACCTTGGTATCTGGTGGGTGTAATGCCCCCAGTACCTGCAGTCTTTTGTATCTGGTGGGTGTAGTGCCCCCAGTACCTGTAGTCCTTGGTATCTGGTGGGTGTAGTGCCCTAGTACCTGTAGTCCTTGGTATATGGTGGGTGTAGCGCCCCCAGTACCTGCAGTCTTTGGTATCTGGTCGGTGTAGTGCCCCCAGTGCCTGTACACCTTGGTATCTGGTGGGTGTAGTGCCCCTAGTGCCTGTACACCTTGGTATCTGGTGGGTGTAGTGCCCCCAGTGCCTGTAGTTCTTGGTATCTGGTGGGTGTAGTGCCCCCAGTACCTGCAGTCTTTGGTATCTGGTCGGTGTAGTGTCCCCAGTACCTGTAGACCTTGGTATCTGGTGGGTGTAGTGCCCCCAGTGCCTGTAGTCCTTGGTATCTGGTGGGTGTAGTGCCCCCAATACCTGCAGTCTTTGGTATCTGGTGGGTGTAGTGCCCCTCGTGCCTGTAGTCCTTGGTATCTGGTGGGTGTAGTGCCCCCAGTGCCTGTACACCTTGGTATCTGGTGGGTGTAGTGCCCCTAGTGCCTGTAGTCCTTGGTATCTGGTGGGTGTAGTGCTCCCAGTACCTGCAGTCTTTGGTATCTGGTGGGTGTAGTGCCCCTAGTGCCTGTACACCTTGGTATCTGGTGGGTGTAATGCCCCCAGTACCTGCAGTCTTTTGTATCTGGTGGGTGTAGTGCCTCCAGTACCTGCAGTCTTTGGTATCTGGTCGGTGTAGTGCCCCCAGTGCCTGTACACCTTGGTATCTGGTGGGTGTAGTGCCCCCAGTGCCTGTAGTTCTTGGTATCTGGTGGGTGTAGTTCCCCCAGTGCCTGTAGTCCATGGTATCTGGTGGGTGTAGTGCCCCCAGTACCTGTAGTCCTTGGTATCTGGTGGGTGTAGTGCCCTAGTACCTGTAGTCCTTGGTATATGGTGGGTGTAGTGCCCCCAGTACCTGCAGTCTTTGGTATCTGGTGGGTGTAGTGCCCCCAGTACCTGTAGCCCTTGGTATCTGGTGGGTGTAGTGCCCCTAGTGCCTGTAGTCCTTGGTATCTGGTGGGTGTAGTGCCCCCAGTGCCTGTACACCTTGGTATCTGGTGGGTGTAGTGCCTGTAGTCCTTGGTATCTGGTGGGTGTAGTGCCCCTAGTGCCTGTAGTCCTTGGTATCTGGTGGGTGTAGTGCCCCTAGTGCCTGTAGTCCTTGGTATCTGGTGGGTGTAGTGCCCCCAGTGCCTGTACACCTTGGTATCTGGTGGGTGTAGTGCCTGTAGTCCTTGGTATCTGGTGGGTGTAGTGCCCCTAGTGCCTGTAGTCCTTGGTATCTGGTGGGTGTAGTGCCCCTAGTGCCTGTAGTCCTTGGTATCTGGTGGGTGTAGTGCCCCCAGTGCCTGTAGTCCATGGTATCTGGTGGGTGTAGTTCCCCCAGTGCCTGTAGTCCATGGTATCTGGTGGGTGTAGTGCCCCCAGTACCTGTAGTCCTTGGTATCTGGTGGGTGTAGTGCCCCTAGTGTCTGTAGTCCTTGGTATCTGGTGGGTGTAGTGCCCCCAGTGCTTGTACACCTTGGTATCTGGTGGGTGTAGTGCCCCCAGTGCCTGTACACCTTGGTATCTGGTGGGTGTAGTGCCCCTAGTGCTTGTAGTCCTTGGTATCTGGTGGGTGTAGTGCTCCCAGTACCTGCAGTCTTTGGTATCTGGTGGGTGTAGTGCCCCCAATACCTGCAGTCTTTGGTATCTGGTGGGTGTAGTGCCCCCAGTACCTGTAGTCCTTGGTATCTGGTGGGTGTAGTGCCCCAGTACCTGTATTCCTTGGTATCTGGTGGGTGTAGTGCCTCCAGTGCCTGTAGTCCTTGGTATCTGGTGGGTGTAGTGCCCCCAGTGCCTGTAAACCTTGGTATCTGGTGGGTGTAGTGCCCCCAGTGCCTGTAGTCCTTGGTATCTGGTGGGTGTAGTGCCCCCAATACCTGCAGTCTTTGGTATCTGGTGGGTGTAGTGCCCCTAGTGCCTGTAGTCCTTGGTATCTGGTGGGTGTAGTGCCCCCAGTGCCTTTACACCTTGGTATCTGGTGGGTGTAGTGCCCCTAGTGCCTGTAGTCCTTGGTATCTGGTGGGTGTAGTGCTCCCAGTACCTGCAGTCTTTGGTATCTGCTGGGTGTAGTGCCCCTAGTGCCTGTACACCTTGGTATCTGGTGGGTGTAATGCCCCCAGTACCTGCAGTCTTTTGTATCTGGTGGGTGTAGTGCCCCCAGTACCTGTAGTCCTTGGTATCTGGTGGGTGTAGTGCCCTAGTACCTGTAGTCCTTGGTATCTGGTGGGTGTAGTGCCCTAGTACCTGTAGTCCTTGGTATATGGTGGGTGTAGTGCCCCCAGTGCCTGTACACCTTGGTATCTGGTGGGTGTAGTGCCCCCAGTGCCTGTAGTCCTTGGTATCTGGTGGGTGTAGTGCCCCCAGTGCCTGTACACCTTGGTATCTGGTGGGTGTAGTGCCCCTAGTGCTTGTAGTCCTTGGTATCTGGTGGGTGTAGTGCTCCCAGTACCTGCAGTCTTTGGTATCTGGTGGGTGTAGTGCCCCTAGTGCCTGTAGTCCTTGGTATCTGGTGGGTGTAGTGCTCCCAGTACCTGCAGTCTTTGGTATCTGGTGGGTGTAGTGCCCCTAGTGCCTGTACACCTTGGTATCTGGTGGGCGTAATGCCCCCAGTACCTGCAGTCTTTTGTATCTGGTGGGTGTAGTGCCCTAGTACCTGTAGTCCTTGGTATCTGGTGGGTGTAGTGCCCCCAGTACCTGTAGTCCTTGGTATCTGGTGGGTGTAGTGCCCTAGTACCTGTAGTCCTTGGTATATGGTGGGTGTAGTGCCCCCAGTACCTGCAGTCTTTGGTATCTGGTCGGTGTAGTGCCCCCAGTGCCTGTACACCTTGGTATCTGGTGGGTGTAGTGCCCTAGTACCTGTAGTCCTTGGTATCTGGTGGGTGTAGTGCCCCCAGTACCTGTAGTCCTTGGTATCTGGTGGGTGTAGTGCCCCTAGTGCCTGTAGTCCTTGGTATCTGGTGGGTGTAGTGCCCCCAGTGCCTGTACACCTTGGTATCTGGTGGGTGTAGTGCCCCTAGTGCTTGTAGTCCTTGGTATCTGGTGGGTGTAGTGCTCCCAGTACCTGCAGTCTTTGGTATCTGGTGGGTGTAGTGCCCCCAATACCTGCAGTCTTTGGTATCTGGTGGGTGTAGTGCCCCCAGTACCTGTAGTCCTTGGTATCTGGTGGGTGTAGTGCCCCAGTACCTGTATTCCTTGGTATCTGGTGGGTGTAGTGCCTCCAGTGCCTGTAGTCCTTGGTATCTGGTGGGTGTAGTGCCCCCAGTGCCTGTAAACCTTGGTATCTGGTGGGTGTAGTGCCCCCAGTGCCTGTAGTCCTTGGTATCTGGTGGGTGTAGTGCCCCCAATACCTGCAGTCTTTGGTATCTGGTGGGTGTAGTGCCCCTAGTGCCTGTAGTCCTTGGTATCTGGTGGGTGTAGTGCCCCCAGTGCCTGTACACCTTGGTATCTGGTGGGTGTAGTGCCCCTAGTGCCTGTAGTCCTTGGTATCTGGTGGGTGTAGTGCTCCCAGTACCTGCAGTCTTTGGTATCTGCTGGGTGTAGTGCCCCTAGTGCCTGTACACCTTGGTATCTGGTGGGTGTAATGCCCCCAGTACCTGCAGTCTTTTGTATCTGGTGGGTGTAGTGCCCCCAGTACCTGTAGTCCTTGGTATATGGTGGGTGTAGTGCCCCCAGTACCTGCAGTCTTTGGTATCTGGTCGGTGTAGTGCCCCCAGTGCCTGTACACCTTGGTATCTGGTGGGTGTAGTGCCCCCAGTGCCTGTAGTTCTTGGTATCTGGTGGGTGTAGTGCCCCTAGTGCCTGTAGTCCTTGGTATCTGGTGGGTGTAGTGCTCCCAGTACCTGCAGTCTTTGGTATCTGGTGGGTGTAGTGCCCCTAGTGCCTGTAGTCCTTGGTATCTGGTGGGTGTAGTGCCCCCAGTGCCTGTACACCTTGGTATCTGGTGGGTGTAGTGCCCCTAGTGCCTGTAGTCCTTGGTATCTGGTGGGTGTAGTGCCCCCAGTGCCTGTACACCTTGGTATCTGGTGGGTGTAGTGCCCCTAGTGCCTGTAGTCCTTGGTATCTGGTGGGTGTAGTGCCCCCAGTGCCTGTACACCTTGGTATCTGGTGGGTGTAGTGCCCCTAGTGCTTGTAGTCCTTGGTATCTGGTGGGTGTAGTGCTCCCAGTACCTGCAGTCTTTGGTATCTGGTGGGTGTAGTGCCCCCAGTGCCTGTAGTCCTTGGTATCTGGTGGGTGTATTGCCCCCAATACCTGCAGTCTTTGGTATCTGGTGGGTGTAGTGCCCCCAGTACCTGTAGTCCTTGGTATCTGGTGGGTGTAGTGCCCCAGTACCTGTATTCCTTGGTATCTGGTGGGTGTAGTGCCTCCAGTGCCTGTAGTCCTTGGTATCTGGTGGGTGTAGTGCCCCCAGTGCCTGTAAACCTTGGTATCTGGTGGGTGTAGTGCCCCCAGTGCCTGTAGTCCTTGGTATCTGGTCGGTGTAGTGCCCCTAGTGCCTGTAGTCCTTGGTATTTGGTGGGTGTAGTGCCCCCAGTGCCTGTAGTCCATGGTATCTGGTGGGTGTAGTGCCCCCAGTACCTGCAGTCTTTGGTATCTGGTGGGTGTAGTGCCCCCAGTACCTGTATTTCTTGGTATCTGGTGGGTGTAGTACCCCCAGTACCTGTACACCTTGGTATCTGGTGGGTGTAGTGCCCCCAGTGCCTGTAAACCTTGGTATCTGGTGGGTGTAGTGCCCCCAGTACCTGTAGTCCTTGGTATCTGGTGGGTGTAGTGCCCCCAGTACCTGTACACCTTGGTATCTGATGTGTGTAGTTCCCCCAGTACCTGCAGTCTTTGGTATCTGGTGGGTGTAGTGCCCCCAGTACCTGTATTTCTTGGTATCTGGTGGGTGTAGTACCCCCAGTACCTGTAGTCCTTGGTATCTGGTGGGTGTAGTGCTCCCAGTACCTGCAGTCTTTGGTATCTGGTGGGTGTAGTGCCCCCAGTGCCTGTAGTCCATGGTATCTGGTGGGTGTAGTGCCCCCAGTGCCTGGAGTCCATGGTATTGGGTGGGTGTAGTGCCCCCAGTACCTGTAGTCCTTGGTATCTGGTGGGTGTAGTGCCCTCAGTGCCTGTAGTCCTTGGTATCTGGTGGGTGTAGTGCCCCTAGTGCCTGTAGTCCTTGGTATCTGGTGGGTGTAGTGCCCTCAGTGCCTGTAGTCCTTGGTATCTGGTGGGTGTAGTGCCCCCAGTACCTGTAGTCCTTGGTATCTGGTGGGTGTAGTGCCCCCAGTGCTTGTGTCTAGTTTATCAATGTCCCCTGGTGCCTAGTATGTGTCATAGACCCTGCTGTCTACTGGGCGTTGTGTCTGACTCTCATCTCCCTGGGTGTCCTGTTACTCCCACCTTTTGATGTGTAATGGGTGCTATGCCTCCAGCAGCCCCTGGTGTGGAGTGGGTGTTGTGAACTCTTGCCTTTGGTGTCTGGTGGTTTTTTATAGTCAGGGAAAAGTTTCCATACGTTTAAGTTAATTTTCTCAGCAGAGAAGGGTTTTGTTTATTCTGTGCCTCTGCAAAGGCAGTGTATGCGCTACAAGTGAATAAAGCCGGAACTTGTGTGCAAACCAGTGTCTATTCCCCACAGCCCCCTAATGGTCACTTATATTGAAGAATATGTCACATGAAGCGGTCACACAAAATGTGTTATATATGATTGTTGTGAGGTCTTCCACTAGACACACTATCACACACGAAGACCACCGCTAGGTACACGCTCAGATACATGAAGACCACTGCCAGGTACACACTCAGATACATGAAGACCACCGCCAAGTAGACGCTCACATACGTGAAGACCACCGCCAGGTAGACGCTCACACACATGAAGACCACCGCCAGGTACACTCTCACACACATGAAGACCACCACCCACAACATTAGACCACAAAATATGTTTTATTAATTGAGCACAATAGAACAAAGTCTTCAGATATTTGGCAGATATCAGGAAAATCTCAAGTACCGCACATTGTTTTATTCTTGTTAGAAACCAAACTTGGAAAAGAAAACAAAAAAACCCCAAAACAATTCGGCAAATGCACATTGGAAAATAAATAGCTTTAATACATTCAAGTATGTGACATGTCCGCTGTGTTCAGAGTCCAGCGCCCTCTTCCAGTTTTGGGCTGAGTGCGGCAAGACCCCCTCCCCGAGGCTGTTTTATTGCAATCTGTCTCCTGTGTGCAGTGTATGATCAGGTACCATGGGTGGGGAGGGGATGCAGGTGCTCCTATAGTCACTTGTTCTGATTCCCTCGCACTTGTGTGAACATGGACTTGTCCTAATTTTTTTTTTATGTTTCTTTACGCCGCAGTCACACTGCGAGTAAGACCCATAGATCGAGGCCCGGGCAGGGAGAAAGGTGACTGTCCAGGCTATTGTCACCCCCATGTATATGGCCCTTTAGGCTTTAACCAGGATGCACCTAGCCGCCTTATTCACAACAACCCTGTTCATATGCCCTATTGGCAAATGGAGAACAAACATGGGTCCCCACTTGAGACTCCCCTCTATAAGCCCCTTGGTACCCAAATGATATGACAAAATCTATATATTCCAGCCTGGGGTCACACACAGGCCGCATACCCCCTGACCTATCACAGTTCCACATCATTATGCGTGATATATAGTACTGACTGTTATATAAGGCTAGAAGACTCTCTATAGATGGGTGTAACTGCCCCATATCCAATGCCAGGGTACATTGTGGGTAGGATCTCACCTTGGGGATAGCGGGATTTCTGTCTATCCTTTACCCAATATCACCCAGATGAGGGCGATGCTCTGGCTGTGTCTCCTGCTGACAGTGACCTGTATCCTCGAGACATCACTTGTGAGATCTATAGCCCTGTAAGATCCTCCTGATATGATCTAGCGCCGTGTAGAAAAGATTATGAGACAATGTAACAGATCTACAGCGAGACCCGAAGAGATCAGAGATACACTGCAGCTATCGTATCATACTGTGTGTGTGTACAGTGGCCTAGCATGAGTCCCCTAGGTGTAGATGTGAGGGGGCACCTGACAGATCTGATTATTAAAGGGGGTTTCTGGGGATAAACTATTTTATCACTATTAGATTAGTGGGGGTCTGACGTCTAGAATCTCCACCGAGCAGCTCTTTGGAGTTCTGCTTCGCAGGCCATGTGACGTTACAACCATCAGTCACGTGGCTTGATTGCAGCTTTGTCTCATCCAAGTGATTGGGGCTGAGCTGCAATACCAAGCGCAACCACTGTGCTTTTTGAGCAGTGAAGAGGCGGCAGTGCTCACCTGAGGTCTGTTCAAAGAGCTGCTTGGTGGGGGTGTGAGTTGTCAGACCCCCGCTGATCAGATATTGATGTATGGGCTGTAAGACACTTGTTTGTATACAGATACTAGGACCCTGTACAGGCCTAATACTTGTCACAGCTGAGGGATTGCTACAATGTATCCAGTATAGGTAACCCTCAGTGAGTAGCAGGGTAGGTGCCCCAGTGCAATAGATTTGGCCACACAGTCTGATCACTGCAGAATTAGTCACAGATTTCACACTTTGCATTGCAAATCCAAGGAAAAGAAACATTCGACTGTATCTGGACATTTCCCCTTTGTCACATGTGGCTATTTTGGAATCTCCACTGAATATCCGCCATATTTTCCTGTTCTATCTGATAAAACGGGTCACCACCCTCCAGCTGCTGTGAAACGACCACTCCCAACATGCTCCATTCACTTCTATGGGAGTTCCAAGAAGAGCCGAGTGAGTATGCATGCTGGGAGTTGTAGTTTTACAACAGCCTGAGTGCCAAAGGCCGGCTATCCCTGTCATAGAAGATGGCACAGCGGAGCTTTTACTACTCTAGAAAAAATATAAGTGTGTACACAGCCCAAACTCATGTATTGTAGTGTCAGACATTCTGGTATCCTCAGGTACTGTGAAACTACAATTCCCAGCATGCTCCAGTCACTTCTATAAGAGTTCCAGAAATAGCAGAACAATGATGGATTCTGGAGGTTGTAGTTTCACAATAGCTACTACTAACCCCTGCTCTAGACCTCCCCAAGCATGTTTCCATTCACTGTGAGCAAGCAGAGGTTGTGATCTTGTGCACTATTCCCGTTCTACCCCATTTTTCCATTTCTTTTCGTGCCCACTTGTACCTTTTTGTTCTGACCATGGGGTGGGGGCAGAGTAGCCCAGCTTAGCTCCCTGGAGGTCCTTGGTTTTATGGCAATGGATAGAGGAGACCTGGTGTGACAGACTGACTGCTCCAGCACACACTGGAAGAGAAGACGTGGCAGTTTGTAGCTTGCAATCTCTAGGCCTCATTCACTGAACGGCAGTAGATCTAGGACAGCGCCTCCCAGTTGCCTGGTATATTATTGCTAGAACGCTCACAGTAGTACCTGTTAACCTGTTCCCCGCCAGGTCAGACACCACACGTTCTAGATTCATCATGGATGTCTCATCCAATCTCTCTTGTTCTTTAACATCCATTAAGAATATATTACAAAATAATTGCTACAAAACTTGCTGATTATTGCCATTTAGTGAATAAGGCCCTCGGTGACCTGACCTGCTTTGCCTGCTTACAACATACAGTAGTAACATCATCATGGCCCACTATACTCCTGGGGGTGGGAAATACTGTCCATGACGCCCCCTGTCTGTGTCACGTGTCCACAGAGCTCTTGTGCTGCACATAGCTTCCACCTTATATCTGCGCCTGTTTGCATCTAGGACTACATTTGCTGCTAGCGCAGAGTCTTTCCTGTGCCGCCGCCTACTATAACATAAAAAAGTCCTATAAAAATGGAAGGTCCTTGTTATTTACTAATAGGCCGAAGACACTTGGATATTTCACATACGTTTAACGGTTTGCCTCAGCTATGCAAATACACGGATTTCTAATTCGAGAGTTGTTCTCTGCTTTCAGATACTACGTGGAGTCAGGTCCTCGGAGGTTTGCTTTCCCTGGTGAAGGCAGGTCCATTTCTAACACTTAGCTGTTGTTTGGCCTCCGTTGATTGTGATGGTCACCATCTTCTTGGCTGGACGGGATATCTACTCGCTGTTCATCCATCCTCTTGGCCTGTACTCTCTGGATGAGGCTGAAGAAGTCTTCGTCTGGCATTGTGGGTCCTCTGGGCATGGGGTCTGGCGGAGCACATCTTTGGTCGTCTATCCGTGAAGACTGCAAAAACAAGTAAGTGAAGAGCAAAACATTAAACACTTGGGGATGTCTGAGGTTTCTGGTGGAAAGTATAAGAAGTGTGGCCTGCACTGAGGATAAAGTGACCTGCCAACATGGCTCCCTCTGCCGACTTCTGAATGATGGGAGAGAGCTGTTGGGGGAACACCCCAAGGTAGAAGAGGTTGGTTTCCGAATTTTGGAAAGATGGATGACGAGCTTGGAGAATACACAGAAACAGGCATACTCACATGCTGTATATCAAAGTGTTCTGAAATCTATTACAAGTTATGTAGCTTATAAAAGGGAATAATGGCATAATTACATCACATAGAAATATGCATTGTCATTGGTCAGAGGATAGAATGGGCATCTACAGATGATAAATACGTACATACATAATCCATGAGTTAACCCATGATTTTCCGTATCCACCATTTTATCCTCTAATCATGTTAGCACAGTCTGCCAAAATGGATGCTATGGCCTTGAATACTTCATAGTCAGGGAATGCTACACAAAACAAGAGATTAGAACATTCTGTGTCTGTCATAGGACATGATAAACTCAGGAAGGTTCCAACTTTTTGGTACACAGATATCAGAGTCACGGAATTGCAAAACTCAAGGCTTAGCAAGCTACATGAGAGCCAGCATGTTATATAATGGAGAATATAGAACAAAATGGAGTATATAGACTAAGATGGCTGGAGAACCCATCTCTCTCCTTTCACAGATATTTTTCCCCTCACAGAGCGGCTGCCTATTATCAGTTACCATCTCCTCGCCCCACATAGATGATTCATTAGGGTGGTTTGAGGGTTAAACTTCCTTGTTCCCTGTGCTGCCCCCACACAAACTGCTGGAGGTCACCATCTTATTCAGTCAGCCATTACTCAGGTTCTCAATGTATTACCTTGAGGGCCTGAGTTCCAGTTTACTGAATAAGACTATGACCTCCAGCACAGGGAACTAAATCTGCCGGATAAGGCTACAAGTATGTCTAACCCTCACACCAACCCCCTGAACCATCTAAGTAGAAAGGAGGAGGGGAAAAAAGCCGGACCTTATTAAGAGCTGAAGAATGATTCAGTCCTGGACAAGGATGAGAATAAAGAGCAGCCATGTTATCAGTCACATAGATAAGAAATGGGTTGTCCTGAAATTCCGACTCCTCACCTATCCACAGTATCCATGTTCCTTTATTTTATTATGGGATGGTGGTTGAGCATGCATGTTACCGCTCCATTCAACTCTGACAATAAGATGGCTGATCATACAGAGGTTGGTATTTGGGCTCTTCCCACCACTCTGTGGCTATAAGTGAAGCGTGTACAGCAGTAGTCAGACATTGGAGCCTCCAGTGAAGCGTAATAATGAAGACCTGTGTGTGAGCTCTGGATCCACCGCTGACAGCAAAATGATCAGCCCTGGGAACTAATGAAAGGCTTTCACACAGAAATTCCCTGCAATTCCCAGAATGCTGGAAGATGATCATTACATGGCAATGGAAAATCTGAGCAGCGAGGACGGCTGACACCACTCACTAGCAGATAACACTTAAAGGGGATGTGCCACAAGTGAAAGTCATTCCCTTTCCATAGGATTAGGGGGTAAGTATCCAACTGGTGGGACCCCCACTGATCACCAGGGACCTGGGTCGCCCTGTATGAATGCACATGCACACTGCAGCTTATACATCTCTTGGGACCGCCGTGCATGTACAAGCTCTGATCCATACAGTGTGACTCAAAATTCTCATGATCGGTGGGGGTCCCAGCAGTTAGACCCTTACCTGCTTATTCTGTGGATAGGGGATAACTTTCATCACTGGTACAGCCCCTTAAAGATAATGTATGGTATGGATAATAATTCCCTAATGTAAATGGCCGCTAAGAAAAGCTTTACAGACACAGCATTGTGGATTGTTACTTAATAACTGTGACCACTGGGGGGGCTCTGTTCCACCATTCTATACAGTTTATTTCCTTAGGAAGGGGAGTCTGTCAGTAGCGTTGACCCCTTAAAATTGCCAAGTTCTCCATACAGAGGATGGTGAGCAGTGTAAACAGACCCTGGTTGAGGTCTTGTAGGATGTGTAACTGAGAAATCTACATTTCAGTGGCTCCTGGCAATGTAAAGTGGCCTGGCCTCTGCACTGAATGACTCCTAGCCCTTCCCCCTCTTTAGTGACAGCTCTAGCATCAAATCAGGAGTGTGCTAGAGCTGTGAAGGGAGGAGCCAGACAGTTTTCAGCGCACACAGCCCTAAGCTCCACACATGAAGGGCCGCCTCCTGGGCACTTAAGATCACAGCACCAGAGACAGTAAGACATGGATTTCTCAGTCACCCCAAGTATATTTACACTGCTCCCAACACTCCCTATAAAGCATTGGCAACAGTCTTAAGGGGTCAAATCACTTGACTCCCTTTAACAAAACAAAATGGTTGCTGAGATTCTTTACTAATGGGCAGGAAGTCTTCTTGTGCTATGTACTTTGCACTGATCTCTATTCCGGCCACATTATGTCGTGTGCTGACTACTTACCTGGCATTTCATCAGCATGTTGAAGAACTCGTCCCCGGGCTCCTGTTGGTCTCCTTCTACCTTCAGATGTCCCATGTTATTGTGCGTTATTCGTAGACCTGGCAGGTTCCCCACGCTTGCCCGCTGGTCGTCCAGCCGTCTGCTCTGAGAACTGGCTATCAGGTCAAAAAACTCTTCTGTCTGAGGTGAGGCCATTAATGATGAAGCAGCTGTCAAGGTAAAGGCATAAAGGGTTAACGGCTATATTGTCGAGGTTACAGTATATGTTGGTTATGGGCACACATTTGGTACTGGAGAATCTTCTGATGGAGAGCAGTGCCAGTTATGTATTCTTATCCATAGGGGGCAGTGTTCTAGTCCTTAGTGTAGGCAGAGATTCAGCTCAGTGGATTGGGAAGGTGACAAGGCTGTCACTTTCTGTCCTTCAGTTTAGTTGGGCACCAGGGGGGCTTATAGCATACTGGTTTATAACCTACTTAGTCATGAACTGAGTTAGTCATCCCCTTTAGTTCATGTCTTTAATTGGGCTAGTGTTACAAATGCCTGAGTGTGAGTGAATGTGTGTGCTACCAACGTGCTAAGCTGCCCCCTAGTGCTCATGTGCCTAAGGCAAGCCATACACAGCTATCCTACTTGAATGCATACCCACAATTGACTCAGCCAAGCATGCATGTGTTCTGAATAAGGCGAAGGGAGACGGCTATGGCCAGGACACATCTGGGTGCCAACATGCAGAATCATAGTAGCCAGATTCTTAAAGGTAATTGATATGGATGACCCTTCCTCAGGATAGGCCATGAGTATCAGATTGGTTGTGGTCCAATACCTGGACCCCATCGCAATTATGTGTTTTGGCCATCAAAAGCTATCTACTAACTAAGTATATAGTCAGAAGTGGTCCTGCTTCTATTCAGATGAATGGGAGTGAGGCTGCAGTTCCAGACGTCACCATTAGTGTATGGAGCTCCATGTACACTGTATACAGCTTCTGGTCCGTACAGTAGTGGTGACAGATATAACTGCAGCCCCGCTCCTGTTTATTTGGAGAGGTGATAGGTTAAAATCAAGAAAACAAAGCTGTAGCCACTATATAGATGTATTAAAGGAATAGAAAAACATGGCTGCTTTCTTCCACAGCACCACACCTGCCCACAGGGAGTGTATGGTACTGCAGGTCAGTCCAGTTCACTTCTATAGAGCTGATCTGCAGAGCCACATACAGCTTGTAGGATGGTATGACACTGTGAAGCAGCCATGTGTGTTGCTTTTTTTTGTTTCTTTTTTTAATTCTGTACAACCCCTTTACGAAATTCATCACCATATGCTAGTTGTCAGTCTGTGGCCATTTGCGGTAGGCTCACAGTGTATGAGCGTTCTGTGGGTGTTATCAGCCTGGCTGCGCCATGTATTACGGATCAGAGTTAGTAGTTTGCCGGGCTCCTTAGGTTCTCCGTTCATGTCTTTACAGGTCACACAATGCTCTTGTTGCACCGCACACTCCCAGGATCCCTGTGTGCTGCTTTGTCTGTATCCGCTCATTAGTTTTGTGAGTGATGTATACAGGCCTTGTCCCCGTTTCCCTGCCTTAATGATGACCTATGGCTGAGTGATCTTGTGACAGGAATAATTGGAGCGGCCCGCCTCCCCATTATCAGCTCCTGAAGATGTAAAGCTATGTGACACAAGGGCCGCACATGACACCCGCCATTACCGCTCATTGTGGGTAATTAAACCGTTCTTTAGTTTCTATTGTAGGTATTGCAGGGCAGTGACCGGCATTAACATGTTCAAGGCCAACAAATGGCGTCACGTCAGTATAATCATACATTACAGCACAAGCTGAAAACTTCTACTCAAGTTACTGCTCAGGACACTGATGGAAACCCGCATAATCTATGGCTGTAGAGTAAGAGCTTCCTGCAGATGGCGCCATAACTACACAGTGAATGGCCTCACACCTTCATATACCTGGCATCTGTTCTGCCAGGCTATACAGTGGCACATGGTCACAAAGCAGGAGCGTAGGGATTACTGGAGAATTATTCTTACAATGGTCCCAGCATTGAGGTTGGATATGGTTGGAGGGAGCTACCCCCAGTACTTGCTTGATTTAGTTACATGTATTATCTATATATTTATACTGCTTTTATCAATGGCTCTGATAATATGATGCTGAGTGACGCTCTATCACATGACCAATTTCCATCTGATCATGTGATTGCCAAGATCAATATCAGCAGCTCCTATTAAGCCTCCGCACTGGCGCCATAGCCTGGGTGTGACTGCTAGTTCTATACCCCCTATTGCTACATACCTGTCTCTTTATTCTCATTTTGGTGCTGTGTTTTAAGCCCACAGTTTTGAAGGGGTTAAACTAGTGAAATCCTTTAAGTGGAAGAATGGGGGGAGATGCAGACAAGGCAGGAAGACACACAGAAGAACTGGCCATTATAATGGTCTCCTTAAGTGATACAAGACAAGCAATTTCTATGTTGTATCTTTGCTGGCCTGGGCTACGGGTAGGTAGACTAACCCAGTAGGGGGTGCCATGATTCCCCTCCCCTGATATTAGGATTCATTGACTTCTTGTATCTCTCAATTCATCCATTAAATTCTATCAGTAAATTGATTGTATAGTCACAAGTGAGTGAAGAGTTAATGTCTTGGTTGTATCTTCTACTAACCCCCAGCCCTTCTGTCTCCTCTATAAGGCTGAGGACCCGCTGACATCCCGGTCATTGCAGTGGAGTGTGACAGCCGGTGGCAGGTCCCAGCTGGTTGTGTCTCTGCCTGCTCCGTCCCACCTCAGGTCTCAGAGCTGCATCCGCTTTCTCAGTGATTTGATGGCCCTCTCTCCAGACATGACAGTACCAGCGAGCTAATGGGGAAGGCCACAGGGAGGGGGAGAGGACAGCCGGCCATGTCTCTGCAGTCAGCTAATGATCTGCTGTGATGTGACAGTCACCACTGGTGTGAATATACTGCTGTCATATACTGGCATCTGATCACATTAACCCTGCGTGGACCAAGAGCACAGTCTCTCTACATAAGACAGGTCCTCCACAAGGGAGACAGACCCCTACTGATGTGAGTGAGCATTGTGTAATGCTTCATTTCCCCTGCTGTGGCGCTGTAGAGAAAATAAACACCCACTGCCAAATTCCACCGCAGATTACAGCTGATCGTTGGGGCTCTCAGCAGGGACTCAGCACTTCGTGTGACCAGACCTTTGGCAGGGACCCTTTTATCAGACAGGGATTGTCCAATCTGAAGACCCCCATTAGAAATAACTTGTATGCACCATAAAGGGCCCATAGTATCCGTTCTCCACTGCCCTGCTCTATTGTACAGTGTATTACATTGTATGCGGCTGTCTAACCGTGCCATAAAAATTCTGTACAAGTTTATTTCATGAGATTAAAAGGGATTGTTCAATATTATTATATTGCGCGCCATTTTTACTCAGACCAGTGACGAGACATCAGTTAGTCACATGGCTAAGCTGCAGCTCAATCCCATTTAATTGCTGCAATGGTTTATCATTACTGTAGGTGAACAGCGATCAGCTGATACTGGCATGGCTGGTTCCAGAACTATACAGTGGACGGATCTAGAAGTTCTCATTCACATTAATGGAAGCCGAGGTGCAGAAATCAGGAGTGACGAGCCCCTGCCGTCTGTTCCCGTTCACTCTAATGTTAACAACATGGCAGACGCTGTCTTCTGCTATGTTCGTTTACTTGTAACGAAAAAGTCCTCTCTGCACAAGTTTTTCTTAAGACAGAAAAGTAAAATACAAGATGGAAGACAGTGTCCATCATGTTCTAACATTGGGGTGAATGCAGATGGGCTCTGTCTACTTCTGTCATTTAATGTTCGTTGCTCTCATCCTGTGACAGATGACTGCAAAGGACATTAAAGAACAGTAGTCTGAACATATCCTTAGAAGGGCCCATCTGGTAGTCTCTCTCCTTGTTTCTAGTGATGATACATTTTTTTTGTTGCTGTTACATTTGCCAGATTGTAGTAGTTATATTGACTTACATATCCGGTCATCCAGGGCTGGTACAGGGGTCGCTGTGGGCTCCGTCCCTCCGCTCTGACTTTCTTCTAACGTACATCTTTGATCATCCATCCGGTTACTCTGAAATTTACTTAAGAGGTCAAAGAAGCATTCTTCATCAGAAGGAGCCCGATTGATTTTCTGCAAAACAGTCCAGAGAAGCCAATTTAATACGGGTTTCCTTGGCTCTTCCAGCCTCTCAGGGCTACTTCTACAGCGATCAATGGTGCGTGTGATTCTCCCTTACAGTAACTATTGATCAGCGCTGGGTGCGCGTCTCACATCAGTCTGCTGTGAGACAGCCACTATACACGTACAGGAACATTTCTTCTTTTTGCATGGTGCCCTATGTAGATGTATGTACCATTTGGTTTCCATAGCTTCTAGGTTTTTCAGTACATAGCAAGCTGCAGAATGCCATTCATGGTAAAATCAGTCATATGGCTTAGTCTCCTACTATCTTTTCCTAAAAGGTTTTCTAAGCTTGTTTATAACTAATCCAAAGTAATAGATAATTTACAAGGGGAAAGACCTAAGAACCTCTGACTGATTTTACTGTCAATGGCATTCTGCAGCTTGCTATGTAGTGTGAAACATACCAGAAACCAAAAGCTTACACAATTGTAATAAAACACTATTGCAGAAGTTATTTCTAGGAAAAATACATACATTTAAGTAAAAACAAAAAAAACCCCAAAAAGCTCAAAGCTATCCATAACCTGTAATGGTAAAATGAAGAACAGTCTTGGGTGGCTCAGTGGTTAGTACTGCAGCCTTGGAGTCTTGGTGTTCAAATCCCGCCAAGGGCAAAAAAAAGCCATCTGCAAGGAATCTGTAAGTTCTCCCCGTGTATGCATGGATTTCCATCCCATATTCCAAAGACATACTGATAGGGAAAAATGTACATTGTGAGCTCTATGTGCGGCTCACAATCTACATTAGAAAAATAAATAAATGAAGAACAGTCTAAGCATCAGTCCTCTAGTACTTTACAAGCAGGAATGATATTAGTCAATTGCAGAGACATTCAATTCAATTCATGTTTGGTTACCTAAATGTAACCCCAGATTTTTATGTATGTGTATGAGACCAGGAAATCAAAATCTGAAGTCATATTCTGGATGTCATTGATTTTGTGGATGTAAAAATATATGCATTCATGTGAATATGGCCTAAATGGTAGCAGAGTGATAATATAGCATCCATATCTGATGATTCGGTGACATCCTGGCAGGAGGGAATACACAGATCTGGTGACAGTTCTCAGTTATCTGCAGGCGCCGATTGCTTGTAGATTTGTCATAAATCCCCTCTGTTTACACAAGACCTCACCACTGATAGATTTATTGCAGATTTATCTCCTAACTTCCCTTTCCACTCCCAAGTGACGAATATAACAGTGAATTACCTGTGCACGCCGACAGCGAGACGCGTAGTTGTTTTCGCTCCACCTGGAGACACATACCAGCAAAGGTTCTTACTACTGCGCTGATTTATCTATACTGTATCTTACTGTATCTACGGTTCCAACCTTAAGCTCTCCAGCTGGCAGCAGCTTGTGAGGATCTGCTGGGAGTTATAGTTCTGCAACAGGTGGAGAGCTATAGGTTGGGAAGCGGAGATCTAAATCAGATGGTGTACTATAATCCTGATCATGTGAACGTAGCCTTAATATATGGCTTGAACATACAGCAGTATTACAACAACATGAATGCAGCACAGTCTCTATACTAAAGTGCCTCCATATAAATCAGCATTTGCATGGTGCCATGTTACCTAGTCAGTGGCATTATGAAGACATTCTCCACTAACCCAAGAGACCACCATATGGTGTAGGAAGGTGCAGCCGTGCCTCATAGAGATGGATAAGATCTGTGTGCGTGATTCCTTGCTACAAAGTGTGATGTGGCGGCCATATGCGTTAGACAGACAGAATGAGCAGGAGAATACGGTATATCTCTCTAGTACCTAAGCTATAAGGTCTCTTTGCATTAATCCACCATGAAAACTGTGGAGGATCTCCATCTTTCTCATTATTTTCAGGTCAGCAGCATAATATTAAGGTAGTTTAAGCCATTTCCTTATATTTTGGGTAAAGTTCCTCCATACAGATTACATCATCAAAGTAAGAGTTCACTCAAGACATAAAAGAAACCTCTAAGTCTTGACCTGTCTGAGCTGTATGAGGCATCCATGAATATAGATCGTCCTAATAAGAGACACTTCAGTCCTGTCAGCGGCTCATGGGGCCCCTTCACGTCTAATTCACTGACTCAGTATTAAGGGCCCTTCAGTAAAATGATCAGACCCTTACAAGACGTCGCCCGTCTTCATCACACACAAGACTCTTCCTTCTCATTTGGTAATGACAGGACCCTAATGAATGGCGGCAGTGCCGGGCTCTTCATTACATTGGCTGCAGTTAGAAGCCGCTGCTACATGTTTAGAGCAGGATTGTACTGCCATCCCCTGTGTAATGATAATATACAAAGCACACAATGAATAAGTGATGTGAGAAGCTCAGGATAGAGATCCTCCAGGGCTTATACAAGTGACCTTCATCTACTTCAAAAGAACAGCTACAAGTCTATATGGAGGATACGGGGATAGCAATCCTGAGCGAGCCGTGAGAAATCAGCATAATGCACCCTGGTATATATGTAATATGTATATAAAGCAGGTTGGCATTATATTCAGGCACCAGGACATTGGGCTACACCTCCACTATTAGATCTACATACTTCATCTTGATATGCACATAGTCACTGAAGCGATACCTGTGGGGACTCCAGAGCAAATAAACTCCTCTATAAAGTGAGTTATGAAATAGACCAGCCTACACAGACTATGGGATAATGGCAGATCACACCATTCTGCCAGTCTTTACCATCTTCAGGACTTCTCCTGTGCTGCTCCAGACTATTAGACTTCCTTTTCACAGTCCCACTTTTTAGACTGTCTTAAAAACTTTCCCTTTCTATGTCATGAACCAATACAATGGCCTGTACACACCCTGATCTGGTCACGAAGGTCTTCAGCCTGTCCTTGGTTTACCCTCGTCACATCTCTGTATTTTTTCTTTTTATCCATGTTGGCTCAGATACGGGCCTGTACCCATGTGTCATTCCTCTACTCCATTCCATTAGACGGTCAGCTCCTATGGACAGGGACATTTCTCCGTTGAAGTCCTTGGGGGGGCTGCAACATGTTCTATAAACTGTCAGACATCTCATGATAAATGTCTGTAGTATAGGTACAAGGTCTGTCCTAGGTCACATCTATAGTCAGTTATAGCTAGATGGGCTCCACTTCTGCAACTACATTTTACAGCATTTTTATATAAAAAAAAACTAAGCCAAGTAATAGACTTGGACTGGGTGATTCTGGACAAGACTGATAAATCTGGAGCAGTAGAAGACTCTGGTCTTAATGTTGCCTATGGCGTTCAAGAATATCTTGTATAACACACAGGACCAAAGCACCAGAAATATGAGAGCGGAGACACTAGACTTGTCCTACGTTCACACTACTGTTATTACAGTTTATTGCTGTCATCAGTCATAGGATAAGAGCAATGGACATTAATGGTAGAGGAGGAATGGACACAAGGAGCCCCCTTCCCCTCCTTCCTGCATGGAGGATCTTTTCTTCCACCAAAAAAAGTAAAACACAGGAAAGCTTCATTCCTATATTAATATTTGGGAGGAAGCAGACCGTCACCCAACAGAGGAGCTCCATCTTTGAAAGTCTGTTGCTCTTATCCAGTGACATTAAATAATGGTAGTGTGAACCCTAAGATCCTCATTGAACTCATGTGTGAGGGCTGAAGTTTGCTTAACTAATGTCTGCTGAGGGTTATTTCAAAGTTCTGGTTACTGGGCTGGATTTTTTAGGAATGACAGGTAGGTTGGTAGTGGGACCTGTCATTCCACCCCCCTCCAGTCCACACTTTGGGGATGTTCTGCTAGTGACTCAGCTGCAGATAGGTCATATTTTTGGAGCTGTGTCCTGAGTGATTCTACTGGCTTTTGGATTTCTGTTATTCTAGGTGATGTAACCTATTCTATGTTTCGAGCCTAGCCGGGCAGGGATTTATTGTTGTATTGTTTCCTTTTGTTGCTGCACTATATTTTTGAGTGAAAATAAACTCTACCTTTGTTTTGGACTAAAGAAACTGGACTTGTGTGTCTATGCCACCCCACCTAGCAACCCCAGACTCTGACAATACGTTGAACCTTTATTCTCTTCATGTTCTAGTTTTTGATATTTCCAAAATCATGGCAAAAATTGCAGCGTGTGACTCAATCCCTTGGTAATACAGCATATGGATGATGCCCGGGTGCTGCCCCTTGCCTGCATGGCCCATTGATATCCTTCTGTGGCCACAAAGTGGAGAGGTATAGGACCTACCCCGAGTTGTACCCTGGGCTCACAACTATGATAATACACTGGTGGGGCCATAGGAAATAATGGGTCAGTGTGCACACTGACTAAACAAGCAGTCATGTACATGGAGCCTTATACAGACATTAAAAGGAAGAACACTCCATTTATCCCCATCAATCCCTGATATAACCCCTGTATGATTCCCTTACCCTAAGGCCGGGGTATACAGCAGATCAGTAGCAGGCTATGTCTTCGTAGCAGCTGCGGTTGCAGGCTGTCCCAGGCACACTGTCAGCCACATTACATCACACCAGTATACAGACATGTGCACTACAGGACACAAGTGGATGACACCCACAAGGGCGACTGTCCAGACAATGCCTCTAACCATAAACAAACAGCAAGTCCTGTGCCCAGAAAATGCAGAACAAAGAAGAACATACAATATCACTGCACCAGGTGCACCTACCCTGGGGCGTCTGCAGTCACAGCCAAAAATCCAGAGCAAACAGCAAGGATTTATATGTGACAATAGATTCCTGGTCACAGATGGCTGCATGTTCAGGATAGAATGATGGAAAGTGAAGGTTTTACTAATATCTTCCACAAAAATCCAGGGAACCATAAATACAGTCGTGTAAGCTATATAATGAAGGACACAGAAATCATTACTGCATCCCCGGTGGTGGGAGGTCTGCACTGCAGGTGACAAATGGCCAGGTTGGCAGCTGTAATTTTCAGTCCTCTGTGTCACTGTCACCCCATCCCTCATTGTTCCTGGTGTGACTGATGCCCACTCTTTGTTCTCCTCTCCCATCTTTCCTGGAAAGAGATGTGCTCCCCTCCTGCTCCGATGCTCTGCTGGTATTTGGCTGCAGTGTGATGTGAGCCTTGCTAACTTTCCACCGGGATATACAGCACAGTCTTGCCAATTACAGTAAAAGCACTAGGGCTTCTCTAACCAGCGCACGTATGTCACTGTCATTGTGGCTTTTGTTTTAGGCCAACCACATTAATCCTTTCATCTTCCAAGATGTAAAGATATATGGCGAGCCTCCAGATCAGAACAGCCGGTCACCAAGTCATCTCTGAAGAAAGCAGCTGCAGAGGAGAAGATCTACTAATACAAGTAAGAGAGGGCAAATAGACTAGATAGTAATCCACCGCACAAGATTGATCCTTGTCTAATACTGAATCTAGCACTTTTCCAATAGTACCTACTATACTACCTACCTATAGTACCTGCCCTACTGTTTTTGGTCACCATCCAACACCCAGTGAGTATGGTGTATGGGTCCTATTCAGACCTGCCACTACAGAGGGGGCACATACTTCATTATTCATCAAAGTTGTGCCCTGGTCCCCTAGTAAAGCTTCTAATAAATGAGGAATGCCCGGCAGGTATGGCTTATCTGGTCCTATAGCAATCCCTGTCCGTCATATCCCACCCAACGGACCTGAAAATTCCTTCAAGTGTGAAATAAATTAAGGAGATCATTGAGGAATGAAACATCTCAGAGGAGTACATTTACTTGAAGACGTCAATACCCTGTTTCCCCGAAAATAAGACATCCCCCAAAAGTAAGGCATGGGGGGAGGTTTTGTTAAATTGCCTAATATAAGGCACCCCCCGAAAATAAGACATCCCCAAAAACACTGCAGCCGGCAGAACACTGTGCACGATGTTCCGTGTGCACAGGTATGCCGGCTGCTGCCCTTGCTGTGATACCACTGTTCCTGCTGCTGTAAGATGAGCCGGGAAAGCATCGTATGCTGCGGGGAGTCCACTCTCCCAGCTCATCCCACAGCAGCCGGAACAGTGGTATCACAGCATAGGCAGCAGCCAGCTTTCCTGTGTACACGGAGCACAGCGTTCAGCCGGCTGCAATGCCCACTAAGTGAGGCTCTCCGGCACAACCGCTGGAAGCCTCGCTAATTTCTGCTAAGCCCTGCCAACCACTTCCACCACCGTGACCAACAGCAGCACCAGTGCTGCTATGAAGATGGGGAAGGTAACTAGCAAACCACACCACCACCACCTACAACCGGCAGTCATGACTGCACTCCGTTAAGGAAGCGCCGGCATGACTGCCAATTGTCCCCCACTCCAGCCGCTCCATAAGACATCCCCCGAAAATAAGACAGGTCATATATTTCGGAACAGAATTTAATATAAGTCACTGTCTTATTTTCGAGGAAACAGGGTAGCAGAAAGTGAGGTCCCTCAGCAGTGGTGGCGGCAGCTTATAATGAGAGGGTCTTATTAAGTGTTAGATGGTCTGTAATGTGAAGAGGAGGTGATCTGGCAGAGGTGTAACAAGAAGCTCCTGAGCCTCCATACTAATTCTGTACTGTATAGTTCTAGTACTGGCCTCCAGGGCTCTGGTTACACCCTGTTTGCCGAGGTGCAATGATCTGCAGAGAATACAGAGCTATTCCAGGATAGATGCAGTAATACTCACACATTGCAGTTACATAATAACATCCATATCATCATTTACATTCTATTTTTATGGGTGGGACTTATCTACATTCATCCAGTTCTTCCTGGTGCATGGACTGGATCAGAGGTCTAATCTGAAGCTCCTGTGAGCCAATGTAATATCAGTAACAGGACAACCAGCCATTAAGAACGTGGCTCCTCCTTCTGTGGCAGAGGGGCCGTTGTCTGGAGTTTTTTTGCAGACGGTTTTGCCTCAAAATGGCCCGACTCTCCCTCCTAGTGGCAGATTGGGAGACAGAAGAGACATTCCAACATTTTCAGTTTTTTTGAGCCAAATCCTGGAGTGGATTGAGCAGAAGGGAGAAGTATAAAAGCTTATATATTTCCCATTCCTTTTGTAGTCACTCCTGGATTTGGCTAAAAAAAATAACTGCAGAATCGTCTGCAACAAAAAAAAGGTGTTTATTCATTGTGGGGCCTCAGCCTGAAGAGGTTTTTGAGGTGCGTTTTTAGTAAACAGAACGGAGTGTGCTGGGCAAATAAACACTTCTGAAAAAGCTTAAAAATCAGCTTAAAGGGGCTCTATGAGCAAAATTTTGCTGATGGAGCCCCACATATGTGTGAATAGCCTTTAAAAAGGCTATTCAGGCTCCGCTAAAGTTATATTAAACTACCCCCCAGTTTTAAAATAATAACCTAAAAAAGAATGTGATCAACTTACCCATTGAGCACGCTGGGCGGGCATTCAGGGTCCGCCGTCTTCTTCATCCCCGCCTCCTCTTCCTGCGATGTCCTCGGGTCCAGTCTTCCCCCGGCGCTCGCAAACTGACATTGCTAAAGAAAAAAAATGGCCTGGGCACATGCGCAGTAGCATGCGGCTTCTACTACGGCTAGTGCGCAGGCGCCCAGGCCATTTTTTTTTTAGCAATGTCAGTTCGCGAGCGCCGGAAGAGGACGGGACCCGAGGACATCGCAGGAAGAGGAGGCGGGGATGAAGAAGACGGCGGACCCTGAATGCTCGCCCACCGTGCTCAATGGGTAAGTTGATCACATTCTTTTTTAGGGTATTATTTTAAAACTGGGGGGTAGTTTAATATAATTTTAGCGGAGCCCCTTTAAGCGCATGTTCACATGGTGGAAAATGAAGAGGAATTCCTCTGTATATTGCGAATGGGCCCAACTAGCAGGAGGTCTTGAGCCAAGGAATCTGTGGTAAGATCGAACAGGACATTATTTTTTCTGTGCCTTGCGCGATCTTTGCCTCCCGTTAAAAATAATAGGAGGCAGATTGCAGGAACAAATCCAACCCCAAATCCGCGGCAAATTCCGCTGAGTGAACATATTGAGCAAACACACTGACCCATTCTATTTTATGGCCCCATACACACAGCCATGTAATATTACGGGCCCTTGAGCCCCAGTATAATTCAGGACAGATCTTATACCGGTCGGTTTTGCGGCCTGGGGCTTATTGAAGTAAATGAACAGAGTTACGGGTGGCACACGGTCATCCTCCATGCGCCATTGGTGCTGTTCAACCACGACTGTGTGCGGGAGGCCTTAGGCTGCTTTCACACTAGCTATCCATTTTGTGGACTATAAAACCACGGGCCTTGTACATCCTAGTGTATTTCCATTTGCTGTTTCTCCGTCGTTTTTATTTTTTTTGATCCACAAATAATCACCCCTATAAAACATGCTGTCTACTGTCCAGTTTTCTCAGACCAGCAGACTTGCATGGCCAAGATGAGTAAGGAAAAGAGAAAAAAAATAGCGCATGCCACGATATTTACTCTCTGTGCCTCTTGGCACTAGGCGTGTGAATGGCTCCACTGACCATAATGGGTCCGTATGCTGTCCAATTTGTTTCCAAATAGCACATGGACAGAAAAATAGCGTGAAAGGACCCTTGTAGCTACATCGCGTTACAGAATGACAGAACCGCAGTGAAGACTGACACAGAGAGGCATAGCAGGACAAAGCTATCTGCCTTACAGTGTCCATGGAAAGCTGCTAACAGTCCCCTTGAGGGGTAATGGTCTAGTAAGAGATTACAGGCTTCCTGGGGACGTATGAGGATCTGGTAATGAGCGCTGTCATGTGTACAGTAATAACATGCACTGGCGTCCCAGGGGGGATCGGTCGGCCTAGCACAACAATGCACATGACGGCAGTCAGCATGAGACCCCACATAGATAAAGGAGAAGCAGTCTTCTCAGAATTGTGGTGTAACTTGTTACCAGGTCAAAGCCCTTAGTACGAGGCGTTGGCGGCTGCTCGGAGAAGGTTGCAATAAATGTTAAATGAAGAATGCAGGGGCAGTGAAGCTTGGAGGAGCGCGGCTTCACATGCTGCAGACAAAGAACATGTTCTTCAATTTGATAACATCCCAGAAGGATTTTAATTCGTTCATCATGATCCGGCGGCAGCTTCCCAGCCTGCAAATCCACAGGCAGAATAGAGTCCTACCCGCCCTGAGCTGTCACTGGTATCACAGGCCGGGGAGGCTGATGGTGAATGGATATGGTTATTATGTACCTGCCGCATGAGAAGACCTTCACCAGCCGGCCTCTTATGTAAGGAGGAAGGGAAGGAAGATGGGGCCATATGGCCTGTGTTCAGTGCAAAATTCACATAGCAGAGTCAGTGCGCATTGCCATAAACAAGTCTCCAACTCCTAAGTCCTCTTCTTCTTCGTGAAAGAGGCATCTGGGAATACAAATGGAAACTTTATACATTGGAAAGGGAATAAATACTAAATGGGACCCCCACTAGTCATGGCTGGGGCTGGCCATGCATGCCTGTATATCTTATAGCTCTGCTCCATTAAAATTAAGAGAATACGGACCCCGATTTGTGTGATCACTGAGGGTTCCAGTTATAGGTAGCAGTTATACCCTATCCAGTGGACATGTAACTTGTAATTCTTGAAATACCCTTCTAAGAACATAAACAGCTGATCACCCATTGTTCAGTGGGGTGTCCCAAGTCACCCCTGACAGCAGGAGACAAAACAAACAGGAATGGGCCATAATTTCATCCCAGCCAATCATTTGTTTCCAGAAATGTTTGTCCCCTCTTCCTATTGTGAACACAACTTTGACTCGGCTGAGCGTGCACATGTATGATGGAGTCAGGAAGAATAGCAGCCCTCCAAATGAGCCTTCAGCCAATAACTACATTATATAAGGCTTTAAACTGATTTCTGACAACCACAGCGACTATATGGCCAATATATCTGTACATTTAGGGATATAGATACAGATCGATCACTGGAGACAGCTCAGTGTTCGCAACGGAACATACATTTAGGAAAGTGGTAGCCCAACGGTGGCCATATATATATTAGATGGTCCTGCTAAAACTGGCAACATTCTTCTAATGTGTATGAGGGTGTACCCAGAGGAATATGCTGGGGGAATGAAGGGTCAGGAATGTTGGCTTTCAACATGCTCAATCCTTTTGCTCCTGTGGGATATTAAGCTGCGGAAAGAGAATTCTGACTTACTCCCATCTCCATGCTGAAAACACATGCACACTTTGTCGGAGGAATGTCTAAGGCCCCATGCTGACGACCATAGTTTTTGTCAGCAATTGTGGATAAAATACGGACCCATTCATTTTTATGGGTCCATACATACAGTCATAGTTTTTGTGGTTGTATGTCTGGGCCATAGTGAAGAGCCATAAAATATGGAGGGGGGTCCTATATCTATTCGTATTTGTAGCTCAGTCCATTCATTTCAATGTATGGGTCAGTGAAAACCACAGATGACATAAGGATACCAATCTGTGTGTCATTTGTGCTGTTTTTACTGACCCGTATACTGCACACAGTCCCTAAGGTGTAATACCGCCATAACACACATCATGGATATCCATCTGTGTTTTCAGCTAGGGTTGGTGTGTGCTATAGGATATGAATCTGTGTTAAATTGTGTTCCCTTTTTGTTGCATGCTACCTCCATCACCAGCCTTAATATATTCTAATGATAGTTGTAAATCTCTGCTCTACATAAAGGACCAGATCAGTCGTTGCGTCCTGCGCCATTTAATACCTTAGATGAGCCGCTCTATCTCCCCCCATGTCTCAAACACAGAATATCAGTTCAGCTCAGCTGGACAAGAAAACCGCCTGCAAAAGCCTTGTGTAAATCAGTAAGTGCTGCATAAGAAATAATGACTTTGGCAGCAGCAGGAAGGAGTGAACGTGGCCATTTCCCAGTCTCCCGCTAGTCTTCTTGCCCTAGAAATAAGCAGGGCATAACCGCGGCAGGCGTGTAATTAGGAGACTCGGTACAGTCTGTCGGGTGACTGATTATAATTACCGGGGCTACTAATTAACAACCAATCCCACAAAGGGCGACCCAAGATGTGATAACAGGCAGGCGATGACCTTGACTGTGCTGTGTGGAGAGATTGATGAGCTGCGAGGAGACGTTCCTGAGCAGACCCCGGCCTCTGTTACTGTATGATGAATATTCTCCATAGACATCTATACATCCTTATACATGTCCCAGCTGCTCATCAGATCATTATTATATCCTATACATATATATCATCATTATAGACACATATAACACCCCCCAATAGAGGGCTCCTTATCCTCTTCCCTACACACACCTTCAAGACACACATTCTGCACTCAGTGTAAGTGAATGGGATCTCTTATATGCTCTGGCAGAATGAAGATTCAGATAAGAAGCGCAGGTTGAAGGACAATGGCGCTCATCATTGTGCAGTTCTGACGTACATTTGCAGCAGAAATCCAGAGTCCGTTTTGGATTTCTGAAGCAGATAAGTCTTGTAAAATACAGGTCAGATTTGCTTATGGCAAAATATTTATTCACCCCCCTTCCCTATACACTTTTAGCAAATAAAGCTTATTCTTGGTATGATGAAATGTTAGGTTATGTTCACATTCTGTCACCGAGTCCATAAGTAATTGCTGATGAACAACGTATGCATGCCGGACCTTCTCTCACCCGCTGTAATGACAGAGAACATGGAATGGATACCCAAAACATCCTAGTATAGTCGCGTCCCACTGGACCTCTTAGGGTCCATTTACAAGACAGAATTTTTGCGGAGGAATCCATATAAGAGACGCTGTTCCCACAGATTCAGTCCCCAAGGCAATTCCCTGCAGCAGCCACTAAAATGGAAATATAGTATTGCGTGGACAGGACGAGTCCTCCAGGGCGGGGGCTGCCGCTATTTCTCACCTTGGGGTCCTGGCACATAGTAGGGATCCCACACTTTTTTGTTGGGGGTCCGAGTTACAGCACCACCCAGTTGCAATCCTGGGGAAAACCTACTTAGGCTAAGGCCACACTGGGCAGGAACGCAGCGTAAAAAACTGCAGAGAAAATGCTGCGTTTTCTGCCACTGAAAAAAAACGCGCCTGTACATGCGTTTTTTAGTTTTGTGCTGCGGAAATTGAGTTTTCTGTTGAGTTTTTCATTGTGTTTTTGCTCGAGTTTCTCATGTGCAATAAAGGTAATTGAAAGGCTATGTTGAAAATCTTAAAGAATTATTGTCCTCTGCTATTTAGGCCGGGGCCCCAGGGGCTGAAAATGCCGCGATTTGTCCGCAGTGGAAACGCCACGGGAAAAATTGCAGCGTTTTACAGTACTTGCAGAGGGGATGGGATTCATGTGAATCCCATGCCCACTTTGCGGAAATAAATCGCAGCGCGGACATGCTACAATTTCCAAAACTGTTGTGGTTTTGAAAATCGCTGCATGTCAATTATATCTACGCAAATACTGGCGGCTTTCCTATAGATATAATTGCAACAGAAAGTCCGCGGAGGAAAACTCTGTGAACTTTCTGTTCAAAGCGTTGCGGGAAAAAACGCAATGCGTTCACGCCACAGTTATTCTTGCAGCACTTTAGCGCAGGGTTCTGGCCCGTGGGGCCTTAGCCTCAACCAAGCAAAACATTGAGTTTTTGTCTACGGATTTTGATGCTTTTCCGCGGCGTTCTGCAGAGTTTCCACAACACATTTATCATGCTGCGGTTTTCACACTCTCCATAGAAATCTATGGCGGAAAAACTCAGCATTTCCGCAACTATAATTGACAAGCTGTGGTTTTCAAAAACGTGAAAGTTTTTGAAAAATGCAGCTTTTCCGCAGTGTGGGGCTAGGATTAGACAAAATTGCATTTACTATGCTGGTACTGTAAAATGTAGCGTTTTTTTTCCGCTGCATTTCCGCAATGCCTAAAAACGCTGCGTTTCCGCCCAGTGGGGTCTTAGCTTTAAAGGAGTGTGCTTTGGCTAAAAAGGCATGTAAAATCACTTGTGTATCTACAGCACTTTTTCAAAAGGGGAAACCCAGTCTTAGGCTAAGGCTCCACGTTGTAGAAACACAGCAGCTGCCATCTGTGTGTAGCCAGTATCCATAGAATGGATGTTCGATTGACGCCACACTCCAGGGACATACAGCGAGTGCTGTCCTGTGGGCTCTTGGTAAATGCTGCCAGGATAGCCACTGATGTTTCGTCATTGGTGACAGTTTTCATACGTCCAGATTTGGAAAAAAAATGTTGTGATTCCATTGCGTTTTTGTTTTTTTTTAGTTGCGGTCAGCTACGTAAGGCCTTAGCCTAAAGGTTACCAGTGATAAAAAAATATCAGCAATGTAAGAGAGGAGCAGAGCACTCCGGGAGGCTCACAGTGGCCAGGCTGTCATCTACAGCAGCCTGTAGTCCGCTTCATCTCGTCCCCGCTTGCACTCCGCTCTATAACAATGTTTCTGCTGATCGTGTGTGATTTTACCTCATGTAAATGAAGAGAAACATTCAGCTCTTCATGGTCACTGTCCCTGTTTCTAAGCTGGAAGTAGATGAAGAGAGGAAGTCACTTTGATATAGTCACAGAGTCAGCACATACACTGCTGTTATAGCTGGGAGCAACGGGACCCAAAACAAGCAGCGCTAGACACAAACCAACAATAGCCCACCGAGGGGAATTCACAGATCCGCTCCAGTGACGGAACAAGGAAATGTATCTGGATAAACTATGGAAAAGTTACAGAACCACAGGTCACACAGACAGACACCACCTGCTTTGATCTGTCGTAAAGATGGATCTCTCTAGTGACAGACAACAGATCCCGAGTGACCCCACTGACTATAATGGGATCTATCTGGGATCCGATGTTTTTTCTGCTTGCAGACGGAGGCCAGTGTAGATGTGACCCTAGCCTATGCTATGGTCCTGACACTCAAAGCCCCAGGGATTTATACTGCCCCCTAGATGAAAAAATATCAACAGAAAATAGGCCTTGAGACGTCCATATTTGTCAAGTTAAAATTCTATCCCGTTGAAATAGTCATAGATCTGTTTCTTGGAAAGTTTGGCGACAACCAATACGACAATCATACCTGCCCCCTAAGGGTGTGTCAGCTACAGTCCTATGAAAAAGTTTGGGCACCCCTATTAATCTTAATCATTTTTAGTTCTAAATATTTTGGTGTTTGCAACAGCCATTTCAGTTTGATATATCTAATAACTGATGGACACAGTAATATTTCAGGATTGAAATGAGGTTTATTGTACTAACAGAAAATGTGCAATATGCATTAAACCAAAATTTGACCGATGCAAAAGTATGGGCACCTCAACAGAAAAGTGACATTAATATTTAGTAGATCCTCCTTTTGCAAAGATAACAGCCTCTAGTCGCTTCCTGTACCTATTAATCAGTTCCTGGATGAAGGTATTTTGGACCATTCCTCTTTACAAAACAATTCAAGTTCAGTTAAGCTTGATGGTCGCTGAGCACGGACAGCTCGCTCTCAAATGATCTGAAAACAAAGATTGTTCAACATAGTTGTTCAGGGGAAGGATACAAAAAGTTGTCTCAGAGATTTAACCTGTCAGTTTCCACTGTGAGGAACATAGTAAGGAAATGGAAGACCACAGGGACAGTTTTTGTTAAGCCCAGAAGTGGCAGGCCAAGAAAAATATCAGAAAGGCAGAGAAGAAGAATGGTGAGAACAGTCAAGGACAATCCACAGACCACCTCCAAAGAGCTGCAGCATCATCTTGCTGCAGATGGTGTCACTGTGCATCAGTCAACAATACAGCGCACTTTGCACAAAGAGAAGCTGTATGGGAGAGTGATGAGAAAGAAGCCATTTCTACAAGCACGCCACAAACAGAGTCGCCTGAGGTATGCAAAAGCACATTTGGACAAGCCAGCTTCATTTTGGAAGTAGGTCCTGTGGACTGATGAAACAAAGATTGTTGTTTGGTCATACAAAAAGGCGTTATGCATGGCGTTAAAAAAAAAAAAAGCATTCCAAGAAAAACACTTGCTACCTACTGTAAAATTTGGTGGAGGTTCCATCATGCTTTGGGGCTGTGTGGCCAATGCCGGCACCAGGAATCTTGATACAGTTGAGGGTCGCATGGATTCCACTCAGTATCAGCAGATTCTTGAGAATAATGTTCAAGAATCAGTGACGAAGTTGAAGTTACGCCGGGGATGGATATTTCAGCAAGACAGGGATCCAAACACCATTCCAAATCGACTCAGGCATTCATGCAGAGGAACAATTACAATGTTCTGGAATGGCCATCCCAGTCCCCAGACCTGAATATCATTGAACATCTGTGGGATGATTTGAAGCGGGCTGTCCATGCTCGGCCACCATCAAACTTAACTGAACTTGTATTGTAAAGAGGAATGGTCCAAAATACCTTCATCCAGGATCCAGGAACTGATTAAAAGCTACAGGAAGCGACTAGAGGCTGTTATCTTTGCAAAAGGAGGATCTACTAAATATTAATGTCACTTTTCTGTTGAGGTGCCCATACTTTTGCATTGGTCAAATTTTGGTTTAATGCATATTGCACATTTTCTGTTAGTACAATAAACCTCATTTCAATCCTGAAATATTACTGTGTCCATCAGTTATTAGATACATCAAACTGAAATGGCTGTTGCAAACACCAAAATATTTAGAACTAAAAATGATTAAGATTAATAGGGGTGCCCAAACTTTTTCATAGGACTGTATATATTATATACAGTACATAGGCAAACCTGAGGGGGAGAAGGCGGTTTTCTCAGTAGCAGTCTCTGTCACTATTAAGGGGCGCTCACTGCAAACTGATTTAGGCTACGGCTACAAAGAAACTTTTGCTGAGTGGCAATTCACATGGTCCAAAATCACAATGTTGTTTGGCTATGGCTATGCGGTGACTTTTGCAATCTCGGGGACATCTTGTGGCAAAAACTCCAAAAGTTGAAATCTCAGCACTCTCAAGGTCCATCCACTCACATTGTAGGAGAAGTTGTGGGGCCATATGGCGATCTTTGGGCGCAACATGGTAGTTGCGGCTGCCAAATTAACCCCTTCAAGACACTTAATCCATGTGATGATAATATTATTACCCATGAATATTGAATATTAAAGGGGTTGTTTAGAGCTA